>NC_087214.1:10133327-10201761 GCF_015104395.2 Macrobrachium nipponense | reverse complement strand
ATCTTCAACCTTATCAGTCCGAACAATTTTGTGTGCCTAGAAGATCCGTAAATACATGTAATACTTTAATTAGAGATATTGCGTATTATTGTAGTGAGAAAAGAGTTCAAGGTGCTATTTTAAATCTGATTGGTCGAAAGCATTTGACCGTGTTTGATATTAATTTTGTACTTCGGATTCTTGAAAGACTAGGTTTTTGTGATGAAACTGATTTCCTGCATTAAGATATTGTACACGAATATTGGAAGTTGTTGCATTGTTAATGGTAACATTGGTAAATATTTTCTTTTTCCAGGAACCTCTGTATCTTGCTATAAAAAGAAATAGTTGTATTGAACACCTGCCCTTTAACCAAATGATAACCACCTTAAAATTCTTGGGTTTGCCGATGATACAAATATTTTCGTTGCCAGTGATAAGGGAATTTTTGGAAGATTAGCACATTAGTGTCTAAATTTGAAGCAGCACGGTTGCATGCTAAATAAAAATAAGACGAAAATATTTGGATTAGGCCCATGGGGTGATAGGTCTGTTTGGCCTTTATCATAGCTTCAAGGATATACAGGTTCTTTTACAACTTTGGGAATTTTATTTTCTGATAATTACGAATGGCTGTTACTCATCGTGGACAAATATATTAGTAAAATTAAGAATACTTTGGCGAGCTTTCACAACAGAAGACTTACATTTCATCAAAAAGCTGTTATTGCCAATACTTGATTTTTTCAAAGACATGGTATGTTTCCCATATTTTACCCTTTGCCTGTCAAATATTCAAACTAATAGTAAAGAAATTTTCTTTTACATTTGGGGGAAAAAATGTTAATTTATCAAAAGAGACCCTTTAACAAAGTCAAAGATTAAAGGAGGGATAGGAATGGTAAGTCTTTTATGGAAGACACAAGTATATTAGCTGCCTCTTTCTTAAAGTTACACTGTGATGAGAAATACAATTTTATGTCAAATTATCATAACAATTCACATATGAAGGGCTTGTTTACCGGAAATTTAACACAAAGACAATTCATGTGTAATGGCACCTATGTATTCTGAGGTCTTACTAACGGTTAGAAAATGTAAAACAATTCAGAATTTTCTTTTTCTTAAATCGAGAACTATATATGTGAACTTATTGACAAATGTACAGCCAACTGTTGAGAGTATACCCCCTTTATAATTGGCCTCTGATTTGGAAAACATCAACATGAAATTTCTTTCGGCTGCTGATAGGGAAATAATATATAATATATTCACGAAATATTACCCAATAAAAAAGGCTAAAAAGAAATGAAAAAAATAATAATTGAAGACTCTCATTGCCAGTTTTGTGATGCTGAAGAATCAAATATTTCATATGGTACATTTCTGCAAGAGAATTGAAACGCAATAATATGGTTAAAAGAGTTTTGAAGCTATTTTGTAGTTTTGTTCACTGCAATTTCATTAGAATTATGTATTTTGATTTCCTGGGGTCATCGAGGAAACAAAGGGACACTGCAACTTTAATTTTATCAAGTTACATTGTAAATATATGGTTGTTAAAAGACAAGAATGTGCCTGAACGTTGGATTATATATAGAATAAAGGCTTCGCGATTATAAAAAACCAGAGAGATATCAAGGCCATTTGAAAGAGAAATTGTTATAATATTTCACAAAGAATTTTTGTAACATTAAAGGCAATGTATTTTAGATGAAAATATCTGTAGTTCTGGATTTATTATAATGTTTTGTAATAATTTATTGGATAAAAAACTTATGGCCTACAAATGACTGTTATTTATATGAAACCAATAAATAATTTTTGTGTTAGATCAGCCATCGTCAACCGGGTTCCGCGGAACCTTAGGGTTCCATGAACGATCGCCAGGTGTCCGTAAGAATTCATGTTTTATTTAATTATTGTATTTATAAATATATTTTTCGTTAAACATGCGTGAAATCGTAGTCCTATAGTATTTTTCGTATATCTAGCGAGATTTTTTCCCCTCTTACTGAATATAAAATCTATTATATATATATATATATATATATATATATATATATATATATTATATATATGTGTGTGTGTGTGTGTGTGTGTGTGTGTGTACTGAGGTTCCTTGGATGAGGAAAATTGTCTCAGGGGTTCCTCAAAGTGGGCCAAAGGTTGGGAAACACTGTGTTAGATAAATACTTACAAAGGATATAGAAAGGATAAAATATCTATTAAATATATCACGATAATGTATAATACGGGTCAATAGTAGCCCACTATACATAATCTAGACATTCATTATCAGGGCTTGCCCTTCCCCCTGACACCTGTTAGGGTGTAGTCTGTCAGGGGGAACCACCCACTAAAATGTCTGTCATTACCATCACAGCAATTCTAGGATATGAAGTGCTATTGTAGTACAAATTTTACTTGGGGTCTCCAATGTTGGATGCAGTTCCTGGTTCCCCTCCCCTCCCCCTCCCCACTCATTGTGGGGTGGTCTGTCGGGGGGTAACCACATACTAAAATTTCTGGTATTACCAACACAGCATCTAGGATGTGCAGTGCTATTGTAGTTCAAATTTTACTTGATATCTCCGATGTTGGATGGAGATCCTGTCTCCCCCTCCCCTTCCCCCTTCCCCCCACTCGTTTGTTTGGGGTGTCTGTCGTGGGGGTAACGTAACTACCCCGAATAAAATGACTGTCATTACCACCACAGTACTCTAGGATGTGCAGAACTATTGTAGTACAAATTTTACTTGGTATCTGCATGTTAGATGCAGATCCTTTCTCCCCCTCCCCCTCCCCACTCATTGGGCGGTGTCCTGTCAGGGGGTAACCACCCACTAAAATGTCTGGCATTACCATCACAGTTTCTAGGATGTGCAGTGCAATTGTAGTACAAATTTTACTTGGTATCTCCAATGTTGGATGCAGTTCCTGTCTCCCCCTCCCCACTCGTTGTGCGGTGTCTGTCAGGGGGTAACCACCCACTAAAACGTCTGTCATTACCACTCAGTATTCTAGGATGTGCAGTGCTATTGTAGTGTAAATTTTACTCGGTATCTCCTAAGTTGGATCTAGATCCAATTAACCCCCCCTTTTCAGTGCGTCTGTCAGGGGGAACCCACCCCCAAAATGTCTGTCACTGGTCATTCTATAATCAGTAGAGTCTGCCAGATATATTATATATTAGTTTCATCTGGTATATCATATATTGGATCTAGACCCGAAATCTAACGAGCAATTAGTGGTACTTGTTAAGTTAAGCCATCCACATATTTTCGGTAGACGGTCAGTTTCACAGTTACAAGTCTACTCCTAAATACCGGTAGGGGTTACAGTCGGTATCTCGTTCGTTGTATCTCAATAGTGCTGGCTGCCGGGACTATCAGGAAGTTAAAGATTCACAGGCTTCAGGAAAGAATTAGATTCATTTGAGGCTTCAAGAGTCGAGATGGATTCATTCGAGGCCTCAAGAGTTAGATTCATAAGAGGCTTCAGGAAGAGTTAGATTCATTTTAGGCTTCGGAATTAGAGTTCATTTGAGGCTTCAAGATTGGGGAGGGATTATTCGAGGCCTCAGGAAGAGTTAGAGGGATTTATTCGAGGCTTCAGGAAGAGTTAGAGATTCATTTGAGGCTTCAGGAAGAGTCAGAGATGGATTCATTCGAGGCCTCAGGAAGAGTTAGAGATTCATACGGCTTCAGGAAGAGTTTAGATTCATTTTAGGCTTCAGGAATAGTTAGAGATTCATTTGAGGCTTCAGAAGAGTGGGAGGGATTAATTCGAGGGCCTCAAGGAAAGAGTTAGAGGATTTATTCGAGGCTTCAGGAAGAGTTTTAGAGATTCATTTGAGGCTTTCAGGAAGAGTCAGAGATGGATTCATTCGAGGCCTCAGGAAGAGTTAGAGAGGGATTTATCGAGGCTTCAGGAATAGTTAGAGAGATTCATTTAGAGGCTTCAGGAAGAGTTAGAGATTCATTTGAGGCTTCAGGAAGAGTTAGAGAGAGATTCATTCGAGGCTTCAGGAAGAGTTAGAGATTCATTCGAGGCTGCAGGAAGAGTTAGAGAAGGATTCATGAGGTTTCAGGAAGAGTTAGAGATTCATTCGAGCTTAAGGAAGAGTTAGAGATCCATTCGAGGCTTCATGAGGACTTAGAGATTCCTGCGAGGCCTCAGGAAGAGTTAGAGATTCATTCGAGGCTTCAGGAAGAGTTAGAGATTCATTCGAGGCTTCAGGAAGAGTTAGAGAGAGATTCATTCGAGGCTTCAGAAGAGATAGAGATTCATTTGAGGCTTCAGGAAGAGTTAGAGAGGGATTCATGAGGTTTCAGGAAGAGTTAGAGAGGGATTAATCGAGGCTTAAGGAAGAGTTAGAGATTCATTCGAGGCTTCAGGGAGACTCAGAGAGGGATTCATTCGAGGCTCAGGAAGAGTTAGAGAGGGATTCATTCGATGCTTCAGGAAGAGTTAGAGAGAGATTCATTCGAGGCTTCAGGAAGAGTTACAGACTCATTTGAGGCTTTAGGAAGAGTTAGAGAGGGATTCATTCGAGGCTTCAGAATGAGTTAGAGAGAGATTCATTCGAGGCTTCAGGAAAGAAGTAAAGAGAGATTCATTCGAGGCTTCAGGAAGAGTTAGAGATTCATTTGAGGCTTCAGGAAGAGTTAGAGATTCATACGAGGCTTTAGAAAGAGTTAGAGAGGGATTCATTTGAGGCTTCAGGAAGAGTTAGAGATTCATTCGAGACTCATGGAAGAGTTAGAGAGGGATTCATTCGTGGCTTCAGGAAGAGTTTAGAGAGGGATTCATGAGGTTTCAGGAAAGACTTAAAGAAGGATTAATCGAGGCTTTCAGGAAGAGTTTAGAGATTCCTTCGAGGCCTCAGGAAGAGTTAGAGAGGGATTCTCGAGGATTCAGGAAGAGTTAGAGAGGGATTCATGAGGTTTCAGGAAGACTTAAAGAAGGGATTAATCGAGGCTTCAGGAAGAGTTAGAGATTCTTCGAGGCTTGCAGGGAGACTTCAGATCCTGCGAGGCCTCAGGAAAGTTAGAGTATTCATTCGAAGCCTTCAGGAAAGATTTAGAGAGGATTCATTCGAGCTTCAGGAAGAGTTAGAGAGGGAATTCATTCGAGACTTCAGGAAAGAGTTAGAGAGAGGGATTCATTCGAGGCTTCGGAAGAGTTATGAGAGAGATTCATTCGAGGCTTCAGGAAGAGTTAGAGAGAGATTCATTCGAGGTTTTCAGGAAGAGTTATAAAGGGATTCATGAGGTTTCAGGAAGAGTTAGAGATTCATTCGAAGCTTAAGGAAGAGTTAAAGATCCATTCGAGGCTTCAGGAGGAACTTAGAGATCCTGCGAGGGGCCTCAAGAAAGTTAGAGATTCATTCGAGGCTTCAGGGAGACTCAGAGATTCTTGTTAGCTTGTTGAGCTGGAACTTTGTTAGCTCTTGGAGAGTTAGATTTATTCATTCGAGGCTACAGGAAGAGTTGGAGAAGATCCATTCGAGGCTTCAGAGAGTTAAGAGAGGGATTCATTCGATGCTCAGAAGAGTTAGAGATTATTCATTCGAGCCTTTCAGGAAGAGTTAGGGAGAGATTCATTCGGAGGCTTCAGGAAGAGTTTAGGGACTCATTGAGGCTTCAGGAAGTTAGAGAGATCATTCGAGGCTTCAGGAAGAGTTATGAGAGAGATTCATTCGAGGCTTCAGGAAGAGTTAGAGAGAGATTCATTCCAGGCTTCAGGAAGAGTTAGAGATTCATTTGAGGCATCAGGAAGAGTTAGAGATTCGTTTGAGGCTTCAGGAAGAGTTTAGAGAGTTCTGACTACGAGGCTTTAGGAAGAGTTGGAGAGGGATTCAGGTTTGACGGCTTCAGAAAACGAGTTAGAGAGGTTCATGCGAGGCTTTAGGAAGAGTTAGAGAGGATTCATTCGAGGCTTCAGGAAGAGTTAGAGATTCTTTCGAGGCTTCAGGAAGAGTTAGGGAGAGATGCATTCGAGGCTTCAGGAAGAGTTAGAGATTCATTTGAGGCTTCAGGAGGAGTTGAGAGGATTCATTCGAGCCTCAGGAAGAGTTAGAGAGGGATTTCATTCGAGGCTTCAAGGTAGAGTTAGAAGAGGGGATTCATTCCGGGCTTCAGGAAGAGTTTTTTTTTTTTAGAGAGGGATTCATGACGTTCAGGAAGACTTAGAGAGGGATTAATCGAGGCTTCAGGAAGAGTTAGAGATTCATTCGAGGCCTCAGGAAGAGTTAGAGAGGGATTCATTCGAGGCTTCAGGCAGGAGTTATTAGAGAGGGATTCATGAGGTTTCAGAAAGACTAGGGAGGGATTAATCGAGGCTTCAGGAAGAGTTAGAGATTCATTCGAGGCTTCAGGGAGACTCGGAAATTCCTGCGAGGCCTCAGGAAGAGTTAGAGATTCATTCGAGCCTTCAGGAAGAGTTAGAGAGGGATTCATTCGAGGCTTCAGGAAGACTTAGAGAGGGATTCATTCGAGACTTCAGGAAGAGTTAGAGAGGGATTCATTCGAGGCTTCAGGAAAGAGTTAGAGGAGGGATTCATTCGAAGCTTCAGGAAGAGTTAGAGAGAGATTCATTCGAGGCTTCAGGAAGAGTTAGAGAGAGATTCATTCGAGACTTCAGGAAGAGTTAGAGATTCATTTGAGGCATCAGGAAGAGTTAGAAGATTCGTTTGAGGCTTCAGGAAAAGTTAGAGAGGGATTCATTCGAGGCTTCAGGAAGAGTTAGAGAGGGATTCATTTGAGGCTTCAGGAAGAGTTAGAGATTCATACAAGGCTTTGGGAAGAGTTAGAGAGGGATTCATTTGAGGCCTCCGGATGAGTTAGAGAGGGTTTCATTAGAAGCTTCAGGAAGCGTTAGAGATTCATTTGAGGCTTCAGGAATAGTTTAAAGAGGGATTCCAAGAGGGATTCATTCGGGGCTTCAGGAAGAGTTAAGAGAGGGATTCATTAGAGGCTTCAGGAAGAATTAGAGATTCATTTAAGGCTTCAGGAAGAGTTAAAAAAGGGATTCATTTGTGGCCTCCCGGATGAGTTAGAGAGGGAGTCATTCGAGGCTTCAGGAAGAATTAGAGATTCATTTGAGGCTTCAGGAAGAATCAGAGAGGGATTCATTCGAGGTTTCAGGAAGAGTTAGAGAGGGATTCATTAGAGGCTTCATGAAGAGTTAGAGATTCATTTAAGGCTTCAGGAAGAGTTAGAAAGGGATTCATTTTGAGGCCTCTGGATGAGTTGAGAGGGAGTCATTCGAGACTTCAGGAAGAATTAGAGATTTATTGAGGCTTCAGGAAGAGTCAGAGATGGATTCATTTGAGGCTTCAGGAAGAGTTAGAGATTCATGAGGCTTCAGGAAGAGTTGGAGAGGGATTCATTCGGGGCTTTAGCGAGAGCTAGAGATTCATCTGAGGCGTTCAGTAAGAGTTAAAGATTCCATTTGAGGCTTCAGGAAGAGTTAGAGTGGGATTCATTTGAGGCTTCAGGAAGAGTTAGAGATTCATTTGAGGCTTCAGGAAGAGGCAGAGAGGGATTCATTTGAGGCTTCAGGAAGAGTTAGAGATTTATTCGAGGCTTCAGGAAGAGTTGGAGAGGGATTCATTCTAGGCTTCAGGAAGAAGTTAGAGAGGGATTGCAATTTGAGGCAATGCAGGAAAGAGTTATGATATTAATTCGAGGCTTCAGGAAGAGTTAGAGAAGGGATTCATTTCCGAGGCTTCCAGGAAGAGTTAGAGATTCCCTTTCTGAGGCTTCAGGAAAGTGTTAGAGAGGGGATTCAATTTGAGGGCTTCAGGAAAGAGTTAGTTAGATTCATCTTCGACGGCTTCAGGTAAAGAGTTTAGAGAGGGAGCATTCCGTTGATTTACGTAAGAGTTATGAGAGTGATTCATTTGAGGCTTCAGGCAGAGTTAGAGGGCATTCAATTTGAGGCTTCAGGAAGGAAAGTTAGAGAGAGATTCATTTGAGGCTTCACAAGGAAGGGCAGAAAGGAGGGATTCATTCTTTGGGCTTCAGGGAGATGTTAGAGATTCATTTTAAGGCTAACAGGAATAGTTAGAGAGTGGATTCAATTCGAGGCTTCAGGAAGAGTTAGGAGAGGGATTCATTCCGGGCTTCAGGAGGAGTTCAGGAGAGTTAGAGAGAGATTCATTCGAGGCTTCAGAAAAGTTAGAGATTCATTGAGGCTTCAGGAAGAGTTACAGAGAGATTCATTCGAGGCTTCAGGGAAGAGAAAGAGAAAGATTCATTTGAGGCTTCAGGAAGAGTTAGAGATTCATTTGAGGCTTCAGGAAGAGTTAGAGAGGGATTCATTTGAGGCTTCAGAAGAGGCAGAGAGGGATTCATTCTAGGCTTCAGGAAGAGTTATAGAGGGATTCATTCCGTGCTTCAGGAAGAGTTAGAGAGGGATTTATTTGAGGCTTCAGGAAGAGTTAGAGGGATTCATTTGAGGCTTTAGGAAGAGTTAGAGAGAGATTCATTTGAGTCTTCAGTAAGAGTTAGATTCATTTGAGGCTTCAGGAAGATTTAGAGAGGGATTCATTCCGGGCTTCAGGAAGAGTTAGAGATTCATTTTAGGCTTCAGGAAGAGTTAGAGAGGGATTCATTCGAGGCTTCAGGAAGAGTTAGAGAGGGATTCATTTGAAGCTTCAGGTAGAGTTAGAGATGGATTCATTCCGGGCTTCAGGAAGAGTTAGAGATTCTTTTGAGGCTTCTGGAAGAGTTAGAGAGGGATTCATTTGATGCTTCAGGAAGAGTTAGAGATTCATACGAGGCTTCAGGAAGAGTTAGAGAGGGATTCATTTGAGGCTTCAGGAAGAGTTAGAGAGTGATTCATTCGAGGATTCAGGAAGTGTTAGAGAGGGAGTCATTCGAATTTTGTTTGGTTATAAGGATATAGACAGCGGATTTTATGAGAATGTATGAAGAATAAAGGAGATAAAACGTTATCTGTCATTACATTCGGAGGAAACGATAATCATCGAGTTTGTAATGACAATATTTGTGAACTGATTTGTGAACTGATTTTGACTGTAACGATTGTAACAATTATCGGATTCTCTTCTCTTTTATCAAAGTAAAAGAATGTAGCGTAGTGCTCTCTCTCTCTCTCTCTCTCTCTCTCTCTCTGTCATTTTTATAGTAAGTGGGAAGGAAAAAAAGAGGCTTAACAAATGAAGTAATGATTATTATTATTTTTTCTTTGTCTAGAGTTAAAAAGGAATCATTTGGCAGGTTTGTAACCAGATATAAATACTGGTTTGCATTAATGATTTAACATATCGACGCCCCCCACCCACCCCCTTATATGAGTCGAGGCAGTTAACCGAAGACAACGGGTAATTGAGGTTGAAGTGAAAAATCTTCAAGTCCTTAATGAGGTGAAATAGCATGTGAAGAGCTCTCTAGGAGCCTCAACTTAAAATGTGTGTTATTTTTAAAGTCAGTGAGGGTTTTTTAATATTAAGTTTTTTTCGATAAAACCCCCCAGGCAAACAGTTGGTTTAACGTATTAACCTCCCCTGTATTTTTTTAAAAAGATACGGTTTTTTAGGGTAAAACGTCTTGTGGTTTTGTGATGGTAATTGCTTCCTACGCAAAGAAAGATGAAGGGAAAGGAGAACGTAATGTTTTCGAGAACGTTTACGGCAGTTAAGGAGGTTTTTCGCGCCCGTGGTTGGAGGCGCCTTTTCTCGCGGGGCTGTTTTGGAATCCGATTTGGGCCGTGTTTGTGGAGCGCAAAAACGCGCCAATGTGACCTGAGAAATGCCGCGTTTTTCTGATGCAATACCTCATCTAGATTCATCTATGGAGTCCTAGTAAACTCGGGAGCCTGTGAACGCTCACCTTAGGCCCCGCCCCCAGGATGCCAGTATATACGACGGAGGAAGTAGGATGGGGAAAGAGAAGTAAGAAGAGAAGAGGAACCTGTTTAAGTCCACAGAGAGATATCCGCAGTAAGAGCCACTGGTCGGAATATCAGTGAGAAATCAGCAGCAGCAGAGATTATCCGTGAGAGATAAGAGAAAGGGACCGACGAAGGATCAATCAAAAGAAGAGTTGTTCGAGAGTTGGTTGGATACTGGTCTAGTCGTCTTCAAGTGCACGTCTGTGTTATCTCGATGTCGAGCAGACTTCAGAGAACAAAATGTCCTGCCAGAGAATCTGGGGAGTTCCTGCCTTATAAGTAGACTAATTTCCTGCAATCGGAGTCAAGAGGACGTCCTGCAATCCCCGTTTTCCTGAGAAGCCATCGCTTCGAAATGCAGATTAACTAGCAAGTATTTGAATTGCCTCACTGTTCCCCCAGTTCATGCAGTGTATAGATTCTATCTTTTCCTGTAAATAGGAGATACCATTCTGCATTTACCTTTGTTAGTAAGCTTGTAAATAACTTTGTTGTGTTAGTGTTTCTTTCTATATTCGTATCCCCAGTTTCAACTGTTTGTGTTGATATATTTTTTTTTTATTTCATATCGAACCTGAAGCGGACCTCTCTCAGAGGCCGTAACATTGTGTCGACCTTTAACCAGGATATTTCGACACGTAACATTGTGGCGACCTTGCCTAGGCATCAACACTTTAGCAGTTTGAAACAGGGAGGATACAGAAAGAATCAGAATGAGTGAGATGGTGAAAGAGTTTATTGAGTCAGGTAAGCTCCTAGGTCTAGAGGGAATGATCTCCGTGGGAGTATGTTGAAAGGAAAGAGAAGAAAAGTATGAGAGAGAGTAGAGAGAGCAGCTGAGAGAGAGATGCAGCAACAGGCAAGAGAGAAAGAACGCATGCATGAGCTGGAAGAGAGAGAGAGAGAAAGAGCGTATGCATGAGTTGGAAATTGGCTCGGTTAAGGGAAAGTACTTGTAACAGGTCGTTCAGAAACGGCGAGAACAAAAAACCGGAGCTGATACGTTAGGTAAAATGCAGTGCAGTGCTAAAATTATATACCAAAGTTGATGAGGAAGATGTTTACGACATATTTCATGTGTTTTGAGAAGTTATGGAACGAGTAGGTTCCTAAGAAATGTGGACTTTATATTCACAGTCAGTTTTGAGTGGTAGGGCGCTTACTGTCTAAGGAGGAATGTGATAATTACGATATCGTGAAGAAACAGTTTTTTCCTTTTAGGCGCATATAGGCTATACCAGAGGCATACTGTAAGAAATTTGAGAAAGGATGAAAATATTACGTATGTAGAATATGGTAAGAAGTTAGATAGGCTGTTTTTTGATTGGTTAACTTCTGCTAAGGTTGAGGATTTTGACGGTTTGAAGAACTTAGTGTTGTTGGAAATTTCAAAGATAACGTATCCCCTGAGATTAAGCTTTATATAGAAGATAGGCGAGAAGTATCTTTTGCAGGAGCAACTAGGCTAGCTGACGAATATAGTCTACTCATGATTTGAGTGTTAGTAAGAAACGAAATGATCCTTCGTCTGGTAATACAAAGCAGTAAAGTTTCAGTCCTAGTAATAGTAATGCGAGCAAAAGTGACTCTTCCTGCCATACATGCTGAAAACCTGGTCATACGTCTAAGGTTTGTAAGAGTAAGGTGGCATCTAGTGGCTCAGAATTAACTTGTTTTCCGATGTAATATGGAAAGGGCATTAGCGAGGAATTGTGCAGCAGAATAAAGGAAGGACGGTAAGAAACCAGTGTCTCTAGTTAACCTTTCGTCAAGTAGGAATGATGTGATGAAAGAAACTAGGAAAATTTTTGGTGAATTTCTGTCAGAAGGCATATAGTTTTCCTCTCTTGTAGAGTAGATTCAAGAGAAGTAGTCTTGCTTCGAACACAGGCGCTGCTATCTCACTGATTAGAATAGAGTGTGTGCCGAACAGGGCAGAAATAAATCAATGGATGGAGGGAAAGTCATGTTAGGTGGATTTCCTAACACTTGTGTTCTTTGTCCTTTGTCGAAGTTGAATTTAGAAAGTCAGGTATGTCAGAGAAGTATACTTGCAGTTGTGGACAGTTTGCCCGTCGAAGCCGTTGACATTATTTTTCGGTAATGACTTAGCTATATCCAAGATTGTGAATCCTGTTGTGAGGAATATTCCAGTGCCTGAAATGTAGTAACTAGGTCGGGTTTAGATACAGACATAGATACGGTCATAATTTGTTCGTGGATTCGAACGTGAGTAAGTTCGTGGATTCGAACATGAGTAAATTCGTGGATTCGAACATGAGTAATTTCGTGGATTCGAACATGAGTGAGTTCGTGGATTCGAACGAGTATGATAGAGGTAGCGAGGTTGATCTTGGCATGAGTGTGGCTGAGAGACCGAACTCTATCGTTGACGGTGATAGCCAAAGGGAAGGCGTAGCTGTCGAGAGTAACGTAGTAAATGTGCCAGTATCTAGTTCTAGTTATGTTGATGAATTAGGCTCTAACATTTTGGATAAGGATGAGCTAGTCAAGTTGCAGAGAGAGGATAAGACACTAACCCGAATTTTTGAGTGTGATTCAGGATGATGATCTCGATGATGTGTGTAAGGAAACTTTTTGTGTAAAGGATGAAGTTTCGTGTCATGTTTTTGTCCTAAGTCAGGTAGTGGGGGGAATCACGAAAAATTAGTAGTTCTAGGAAGTCTCGTGAACTAGATTTGAAGTTAGCACATGATGAGCAAGGACATTTGGGAGTAATAAAACTTTCAGGTCTATTAGTAGGGCGTACTTTTGGCCTAAGATGAAAAATGACGTGAAGAGGTATGCTTTAAGCTGTCCTGAATATCAAATTGCCGGGAAAAAAAAACCGATTCAAGTAATTGCCAGAGTTCAGTTTGTGTAATATTCCTTCAGTAGGCGAATCTTTTGAGAATGTATTTATAAATATGTTCGGAGCTTTGCCTAGAAGTAAGGGTAGAGATGATTGCATACCAATCTTTGAGTATTATAAAAACAATCTAAGAGATGTTTGGCAACTAGCGGAGGAGAACGGAAGCGCTTGGCACTTAGCGAAAGAAAACACGAAAGGAAGTCAAGGGGAACTGAAAGGGAAGCATGATCTTAGAGCGAAAGAGAGACATCTCTGTGTAGAGATAAGTTTTAGTATTAGTCCAGGAAAGAAGGTCCCTCTTTATCGTATAAGTTCGAGGGTCCGTTTTTCGAATTTAGAGAAGAGGGGGAATCTGAAATTATTTAGTAGATAGGGTGGGGAAACGTAGAGCAAAGTTGGCTGCACGTAAATTTGCTCAAGAAATATAACGAACGCCCCGTGCCTATAGTGATGGTGTCCCAGAAAGAAATTAGCTTTGGAAAAACTCTGCGGTGCTTCAGATTTCGAAGTTTTTAATCATGGTTTGAGAAGAGGAAAAAGTGAGGGAAGTACGTAATGTTTTAGTGAATTATCCTGAAACTATTAGTGACAAACTAGGCCTAACCAATGTTTTAGAACATGATATTGAGTTGCAGGACACGAAACCCATTAGGCAAAGTCCATATCGTCTGAACCCAGAAAAGGTAGTATCTGTGAGTAAGGAAATTAGTTACATGCTAGATAATGACTTGATCGTACCTAGCAAGAGTGAATCGGAGTTCCCGGTAATTTCTGGTGAAAAGGAAGATGGATCAGATAGATTGTGCATTGATTTCCGGAAGGTAAACAGTGTAACGAAGCAAAGTAATTATCCCTTACCCAGATTGACGATTGCTTAGATAGAATCGGAAATTCCAAATTCATCTCAAAGCTTGATTTGGCTAAGGGTTATTTTGGAAAGTACCTTTAAGTGAACGAGCCCGGAAAATTTCCGCCTTTATAACGCCATTTGATAGTTTCGAGCCCAAAGTTAGCGCTTTTGGCTTGAAGAACGCAGCCAGTACCTTCCAAAGGTTAATGAATAAAGTTTTATGGCATCAACAACTGTGTCGTGTACTTAGATGATCTTGTGGATATTTTCAGAGACTTGGGAGGATCATGTAAGGATTTTGGCGAGAGTCTTGAGGGCCCTTACTAAAGCGAATCTCGTTCTTAATCTAAGAAGTGCGAATTTGGGAAAGCCTCCATTACTTATCTAGGACATAAGGTAGGTCTCGGTAAAATCTCTCACCGAAGGATCGGAACATAGAAGCTATCGTGAATTTCCCAATCCCAACAACTAAAAAACAGGCCATGAGATTTCTCGGAATGGTTTCGTATTTCCGTAGATTCGTACCAAATTTCTCGGAAATAAGTGCTCCCATAACTAATCTGTTTAAGAAAGGACGCAGTTTTGTATTTGATGATGCGTGTGTAAACGCCTTCACAAGTTAAAGGCTATAATGATTCACGAGCCTGTTCTATTATT
This sequence comes from Macrobrachium nipponense, assembly GCF_015104395.2. NCBI lineage: Eukaryota > Metazoa > Arthropoda > Malacostraca > Decapoda > Palaemonidae > Macrobrachium > Macrobrachium nipponense. The sequence goes on along the minus strand of NC_087214.1, from coordinate 10,187,479 downwards.
ACCCGATTTTGGTAAGATTTAATTTAGCGATCGATGCCAGTGATATTGGCGTAGGAGGGGTTTTGTTGTAAGAAGTGAATGGAATGAAACTCCCAGTTGCCTATTATTCAAAGAAACTGAATAAGTGCAACAGAACTATTCCACTATTGAAAAGGAATTGTTTGGTTTAGTTACAGCCTTGCAACACTGAGGTTTACGCACGTAGCGGTTCTGTTTTAACTTTGTATACTGATCATAATCCGTTAGTTTATTTGGAGAGGTTTAGGAACAAGAAGAAAACGTCTAATGCAGTTGGAGTTTAGAATTACAAGACTATAACCTGAAGATAGTTCATATAAAGGGAAAGGAGGTAACGATTAGCTGATAGCCTCTCTAGAGATTTTTCAGAATGAGTAGCCTAATAACCGTTTTCTGTTATCGCACGAGTGAGTGTGTGAATGGGGAAGTGTGCGTGTTTGACTGGATTAAAGCTTTATGCAGAATTGTTTCCCTGCTGTTAAATTCTTGCTGCTCTTTAGAAAAAAATAAAATCAGTTGATTTCATTTTTTTTCTCTTTTGAGGGGGCGTGTGATGTAATTACTTCCTAGCAAAGAAAGATAAAGGAAAGGAGAACGCATTTTCGAGAAGTTCGGCAGTAAGGAGGTTTTCGCGCCCGTGTTAGAGGCGCCTTTTTCTCGCGGCTGTTCTGGAATCGTCGGGCGTGTTGTGGAGCGCAAAACGCGCCAATGTGACATGAGGAATGACGTATTTTCTGATGCAGTACCTCGTCTAGATTCATCTAGGGAGTCCTAGTAAACTCGGGAGCCTGTGACGCTCGCCTTAGGCCCAGCCCCCAGGATGCCATATAAATACGACGGAGGAAGTAGGAGGGAAAGAGATCGTAGAAGAGAGACACCTGTTAGTCACAGAGAGATATCCGCAGTAAGAGCCACTGGTCGGAATATCAGTGAGAAATCAGCAGCGCAGAGATTATCCGTGAGAGATAAAGAGAGAAAGGGACCGACGAAGGATCAATCAAAAGAAGAGTTGTTCGAGAGTTGGTTGATACTGGTCTGGTCGTCTTCAGGAGTGCACGTCCGTGTTATCTCGATGTCGAGCAGACTTCAGAGAAGAAAAGGTCCTGCCAGAGGATTTGGGAGTTCCTGCCTTACAAGTAGACTATTTTCTGCAATACGAAGTCAAGAGGACGTCTGCAATCCCCGTTTTCCTGTTGAGAAGCCATCGCTTCGAAATGCAAATTAACTAGCAAGTATTTGAATTGCCTCACTGTTCCCCCAGTTCATGCAGTGTAAGATTCTATCTTTTCATGTAAATAGGAGATACCATTCTGCATTTACCTTTGTTAGTAAGCTTGTAAATAAACCTTTGTTGTGTTAGTGTTTCTTTCTATATTCGTATCCCCAGTTTCAACTGTTTGTGTTGATATATTTTTTTTTATTTCATATCGAACCTGAAGCGGACCTCTCTTAGAGGCCGTACATTGTGTCGACCTTTAACCAGGATATTTCGACACCGTAACATGGTTTTCTTAAACTAAATCAATAGTTATCTTACATGGACGATGTTGGATGCAGCTTTTGAAATTATCTCTCTCTTTGTGTAGTCAGTAGACTGCTAGCGCTTTACAGTAGGCTGAGCCTATAATAATAAGTTTTCCTTTGTTAGTGGTCGTGTGAACATTAGACCTAAGAAATACCAGTAAACGAGAGAGAGAGAGGGGGGGGTGGGGGGAATTAAACGCTAAATGAAAGAGAAAGCGCCACGCTGCCCTCCCATGGTAGAAGATGAAACTTTTCTCACTCGAAAGGAAAGAAAAAGTTGGGAAGACTTGAGGAGAGAGGAGGAGGAGGTCAAGTTTAACAAAGTTTCGAGAAGAGGCGGAAGAAGAAGAAGAAGAAAAAGCCTTTGTCTTGATGCTTTCCTTATTTAAGCTCAGGAAAGATCTCGGTCTTTTAATGCAACAGAAGAAATAAAATAAAAACATAACAAAACATATTCAAACACTTGTGTTCTTCAGAAGAAGAATTGAAAGACAATAGGCATTAAGCAACAGCAGAAATAATCCCAGTGACCTCACAGTCAAGAACTTGTGGGCTTGCCTCCTTTTAAATAAATCTCTCTCGAGGTCCTTGGCTGCACTGCCCAAATTTCTCTACCGCTTGGCAGGTTACCTCCTCCCATGGACTGTTGTAGCGGTTCAAGATATCCGGTTTCCTCCTAGTCTCTCTCCTCTCTCCTCTCTCTCGCTCTCTCTCTCTCTCTCCTTCTCTCTCTCTCTTCTCTCTCTCTCTCTCATATTTCCTTAAGGTTTCTCGCTCAAGGGAAGAAGGAAATAATAATAATAGAAAGGAATTAGGGAAAGAGAAATAGTCCGGAACGAATTGTGAAGGAAGAAACCGAGATCACTCGATTGAAGCAATAAATTATGTTGAGGAGGTCGTTCAATTTTTCTCGGCGCCAGAGAGAGAGAGAGAGACCGAAATAATTCTCACTGTATTTTTACCAATATTCCAAATTCTCTCATTAATCCCAAGGTAAGGTATATTTTCATCCATAGCATTTTCTTCATTTGTAAAATCGTATCACCTCACAAAATCCTTCTTTAATCTCCAGGTGTTTTCATCCGTAGTGTTGAGCTCAGTCATTAAATCTATCAACATGTCACCTAAGGTTGGCTTTCAACATCATTTTAGTCTTTCCTGGTTTATTTTGGGGTGAAGGTCAGGTGGACGTAGATGGACCCTTCCCAAATTAGATTTAGGACCTGAATGTTGAGGAATGGAAATATGTCTCGGTGTGTCTCCCTTCTATTGTTTACCATCTCGTATCTCCCTCTTCTTTTCTTCTGCCAAACTTGTATGTGATATTCTTGGGCTAAAGCTTTCTTGTTCCAAGAAGTGTTCATTGTCCCGGCATCAGGACAATAGTGTTCGTTGTTTCGATAAATGAAGAATACTTTGGTCATTGTTTTCCTCCAAAACACAGTGTTCATTGGTCTCGATAACTGAAGAACGCCGTGTTCGTTGTCGATTTATCTGCTGCCGTGCCAACAAGGTTGGTTTTACCGTAAAGTGGGAAGTAGCTAAGGGTTGGCGTTATTCTTTGAGCTTTTTTATTTATTTATTTTTTTTAGATTTCTAAACTCATTTGGACCCTTTGATCTATATTATCTTAACATAAAAACTTTCAAACGATTAGCCACTTGGCTACGATGGCGAGGCAATGGTCTGTCCCACCTCCCATAAATAGACCCGAATCTGACAGATATCGGTTGACTGTGGAAGAACAGTCTCCCCACTGAGGAGGAGGTCTGCAGTTGGAACCTCGGCAGTTCCAGCGAAGATACAATGCATTACTTCCCTAAAACAATTCTCCTTTTATTTCAGTAGTTTACTTACCTTTTCATCTATGTATTTATTATTTTGTTAATTTATTGTTTCTTGCCTAAAAATTACTCTCTAAAAAACCCTGACAATATACATTTCTCTCTTCAAAACTTTGCAGCTGAAATGTTTAATTAAACATCTCGACGCCTCCAGAAAACTTGCGTTCATATCATGGTTTTATATCTTTCTACTGTCCTTTTGAATGATTGGTTTGATGTTATTGTTATAGAAGAGTAGTCTAATACCAACACATTTTCATGCTCCTCTCTCTCTCTCTCTCTCTCTCTCTCTCTCTCTCTCTCTCTCTCTCTCTCTCTCTGAATTATTTGCAGCTGAACAAAAGGCGGTTAAAGAATTTCCTTTTCTAAATTTGGTCGCTGGGAAAGTTTGGACTTTTCTGAAGTCAGGACCGACGTCGAATGGAATCCGAATAAGAAACAGAAAAGTGATGTGGCAGAGACTGATGTAACAGAAGGGCCAAGGCAAACGTCACCTCGTTAAAAAAAAAAGGAAAAAACAAAGAAAAAAAGAAACCGTAGACCGTGTACACGAAGGATGCTTCTTCGATAGGATTTAAAATGTTAGGAAAATAAAGAAAATAGAAAATAATTCAGCTGACATTCATCATGAATAGTGGCACTTCCCTGTAGTGGTCTAGTGCCGTCATTGCGTCTCAGGTGGCGCATTGTAGGAATACTAAAGGCTTTTTGCAACGTCCTTTCGGCCCGTAACTCCACCCACTTTTTTTTTTGTCTTTTACCTTACTTCCTGTCAGGCCGTAACGTAATTTTAAAGTAAAATCTCATTGTTTTTGCCTTTTTGCACTGATGGCTTTTATTGTTTGCAATTTTGTAAAACTAAGTTAAGTTAGGTATTTTGCTATTTGTTTTACGTTAGTATACATTTTGGTTAAATGTACTGTTATTTGCTTTTTGGTTGAAAAAAAAAGAAACTTAAGTTTTTGTGGCGCCATCTATTGAGTGCAGTTTGAAGTGCGGCCTTCCTCAGTGTTTTTGCTTCCTTGCCAAATTTGTAACTCTGTTTATTTTTCTTTGTGGTGACTGGGAGTGTGGTAAGGAGAGGTGACTTGTGACTCTCCCAAAGTATTCTAGAGTCTAGTTCAAGGCCGTTGAGGACTCTGGAGCTGCTGATACTGTCTGCTGTTGTGGATTATACATATATAAACGTCCTATTCTGAAGATTTCTCGCTTGTTCTCTTGAGAACAACATCTTGCTGTCATTGAGCTGCTGCTTAATGTGAAAGGCAGTTATGCACGTGAAGCTACATGTAGGAGTACACGTGCAACTGTGATTTAAGTGGCCTACTGTCTTAAATCTTGGCGTTGGCAGTTGTGTGTGGTTCTGGGCTCGAGAGCCTTTTTCGTCTTTCATGGATGTATCCACTGTATCAGCACCAAGTGGCCTTGTTGGAGCAAGTAGGGTGTCTTCTCTCAGGTAAGAGAACATCCCCTGTATCTTTGTCGAACCGTAGACTAAAGTGTGTATATCCACCAACGGTTTTGAAGTGCAGTTCTTCTGATGGGAGTGACGTTCTATGACTGCATTTTTTGAGCAATATATGGACTCGTCTGTATTAGTACTGGTCTGTGTCATAGGACCAATCTGTGTGTATTTTTAGATACACCCTAAAGAGTTGTGTAATTATATGGTCTAAAGTGTTTGATAGTATATTAAGGTTTAGATTGTATGTCTTAGGTAGGATTATTGTTTTCTTTTTGTATGTCCTTCCACTTCTTTCCTTTCTATTTAGTAATAGGTTAGCGTGGTGGGTAAATTTATTTGGGTCCCTTATTAAGATTAAGATTTGGTTTCTTCTCTATGAGTAGGGTTTAGCTTTAGTTATAGGTGACTCTCTGAGTTATTTGATGGCCTTTTGTGTTTTGTCTATTTATTACTTTTTGTGAGCCATCAGTGTACGTATATTTGTGTAATAAATGAAAATTTTTGCCTGTGTCTTTCTGATTTTCCTCGCTCATACTGATTTGTTTTTGTCACTGGATTTAAGATTAAAATAAAAGAACCAGTTACGACTTCCTCCTAAAGGGGAGTTCGTAACAAATTTGGCGACCGTGACAGGATCCAGGACAAACTCAGTCGGTGGTGCGAGTGGTTAGACTGTGCTCTGGGTGAGATTTTTTCAGTATTGATTTTTCTTGTGCCTCATCACCTTCCTTTTCCTTTTCACTATGGCTGATGTAGAGTTTAACCCTGCTGAATATTTAGCTCTGAGGATTGTGTTAGGTATTTGAGTGCTTTGACTAAAGAAAATTTGAAAGCTTGTGCTAGGTGGTTAGCATTGTTTCTTTAACAAATAGGGAATTGAAAAAGGATGTGTATAAGTTGGTAAAGAATAGGCTGTGTGAACTTAAACAAACTGCTGATGAATTAATTAGTGAAAGCATGAGTGAGTCTGATGTAGAAGGGGCTCCGGGATTGAGTCTTTTTCAGGATCTGCCCCACTGTGGAGTGATTTTTGAAGGGTACGGCAGTCTGCCTGATGGTAAAAGTCAGACTGAGCGAGTTCCTTGTACTGATAATGTTGGTCCAACTGTTCCTACTCGTTCGGTCAAAGTGGAAAATGAGCCACTAGTAAAGGATTTCCAGAGCATGTTGGAGCTAAGAAGTTAGAGTTCGAGGAAGTTGGAGAGAATCAGAGCGCATGAGAGAGCAATGCTTGGTATGGGAGTTAGAGTTGGCCAAGCTCCAGCAAGGTAGGAAGTGTGTGAGTACCCCCATCCGTGAAGATACCGGGAAAAAGTTTTATAGTTTTTTTGGGGATGCTCTAAAACTTGTACCTTGTTTTACTGAGGAGAACGTGCCTGAATTCTTTAAGGCCTTTGAAAGGGTTGCTTCCAGGTTGTCTTGGCCTAGGGAGGTCTGGACAGTGTTGATTCAATGTCGCTTGCTGGGCAAGGCTCAGAAGGTTTATAATGCCATAGAGGAACAAGTATCTCGGGATTATGAGAAAGTGAAAGCTTTGATTATAAAGCTTATGATTTGGTTCCCGAGGCCTACAGGCAGAGGTTTAGGAATTTTAACAAAACCCCGAACATGACTTTTGTGGAATTTGCCCGTGTAAAGCAGGAGCATTTTGATGACTGGCTCAAGAGTCGCCAAGTAACTACTTTGGCGGCCTTGAAGGAATTGATATTGATTGAAGATTTTAAGAAATCGTGTGCTAAAGATTTAAGAGTGCATTTAGAAGACTTGAAAGGGACCTCTTTTCCCAGAATTGCTCAGTTGAGTGATGAATATATATTGACCCATAAAGTTGGTACTGAGAACTTCAGGGGTAATTTCCCTGTGGTCAAGGGTGACGGGGAGAGTAGAAAGAGAATGTTCTTTAACCAAAAAACTTCTAATTTTCAGGCTAACTCTAAAGCAAATTCTAATTTTCAGGTCAAAAATCAACCAATAAGTAATCCCGGTGGTAATTTTGTGAATAGGAATTTTGCAAAAACTGATAATGCTCATCCTAGTCGTACTATAACTAGTAGTGTGGGAAGTAGTAGAACCTGTTACTGGTGTAACAAGACAGGACATACCCAGGCTAGGTGTTTTGCTCGTCAGAATTATTTACAGAGGCAGGCTACTTCTCCCATTGCTTTGGTGAATCAAGTTAAGGCTTCTCAACATTCTGTAGAGAATGAAGAAAATGGTAAAGGTAATAAAGAGAAAGATTCCCCCATATGACTGTCATTTAATAAGTATATTTGGCCAGGTAAGCTGAGATTTGAGGAGGAAGTTATAAATGTCAAATTTTTGAGGGACACAGGTGCAACTCTATCTTTATTGTTGAGAAGTAGGTTACCTCTTGATGTGAAGATCGCTAACTATGTTATTTAAGTGGTTTTCCTGACACTGTTGTGTCTGCTCCTGTGGTTGAAGGAGAGAGTGACATATTGGGTATTGTAAAGAATATTAATCTGGCCATTGTTGATAAACTACCTATTCCTGGGATAGATGGTATCCTAGGAAATGACTTATGTAATGTGGAGGGACAAGAATTGTTCCCCATTTTAACCGTAAATAAATTACCAATTGCTGTAACTACTCGCTCCCAGAGAAAAGGGCGTAACCTCTTGATGGACGGAGAGGATTTACATTTAGATCCTGTACAAGTAGATGTAGCAGTAGGAAGGCTCTAGTCCGTAGGAAGTAGTGATAGTAGTAAGGTAGTTAGAGCATGGAATAGGGCTGATTTTATAAGAGCTCAGCATGATGAATTTGATGTGGAAATAACTGAGGGGGATGATGTTTCTAAGCCATGTTTTGTATCAGAGAGAGGATTATTGTATAGATTAAGTCTTTCTGCTCTTATGGAATCTTCTGAGTACCATAAGCAGATTTTAGTACCTAAACAATTCAGAGACGAATTGCTGCAGTTAGCTCATGAGGATCCTTTCTCGGGACACTTTGGGGTAACAAAAACTTTTAAGAGATTAACCAAGCTATTTTGGTGGCCTAATATGAGAAAGTGTATTAAAACTGTTCTTGCGAACTTGTGAGACGTGCCAGGTCATGGGTAAACCCAATCAGGTATTGCGAAAGGCTCTATTAAAACCCATCCCTGTAATTGGTGAACCATTTGCAGAGATTGTCATTGATGTTGTTGGTCCTTTACCTAGAACCCAATCGGGATATATGTATTTATTAACGTGGATGGATAGGGCTTCTCGGTTCCCAGAGGCTTTCCCTCTTAGGAAAGTAACGTCAAAAGCTGTCTGGGAGAAGTTAGTAGAATATTTTTGTCGTTATGGGTTACCTTGTACCATTCAATCAGATCGCGGTACTAATTTTACTTCCAAGTACTTTCAGGACAGGTGTGCTGAACTGGCCATTCAGCACATCACCAGTGTCCCATACCATCCCGAAAGTCAAGGGGTTGTGGAAAAAAGGTTCCACCAAACCTTAAAAAGTATAATTGGTAAGTATGTTACGAAAGGGAGAGTAGTTGGGATAAGGAAACTACCTTATGCATTATTTGCATTAAGAACTCACCCAAATGAATCTACTGGTGTTTCTCCTTTCAGATTGGTGTATGGTCATGAGGTCGAGGTCTTTTGGAAGTGTTATTTGAAGTGTTGATTGGCGGACGAAAACAAATTCAAAATTTAAATATATTTTTATCTAATTTGAAAAATAAATTGAGTGGTGCCTGGAAGTTTGCCCAGGATAATTTGCAAGCTTCCCAGGCTAGTATGAAAGCATTCTATGATCGCAAGGCAGTAAGTCGTTCTTTCGAATCTGGAGATTTGGTTCTGGTTTTAGATATGGACTCTGATAGTTTTCTGAAACCCAGATTTAAAGGTCCATGGAAGGTAATAAGAAAGGTGTCTGACGTTAATTATGAATTAGATTCTCCAGGTTCTACTAGAAAGAGTAGAAATTTTCACATTAATAGATTAAAGAAATATGAAGGTAGAAATCCAGATCCATTAAATATTGTTTATGAAATACCATGTCCTCTAGCTACTGTATTTAATAATAATGTTGATAACCATGTATCTGTAGAGAATTTATCTGTAGAGAATTTAAGAACAAATGGTGAGATTTTTAATAAGGCTAATGTTTTGTTGGAGCATCTGGATGAAGACCAGAAGAAAGACATGTTATGTTTGATAAAGTCTTTTCCAGAAGTGTTTAGAGACACTCCAGGGCTTACTTCATGGCTTGAACATGATATTGAGGTAGGTGACGCTCGTCCAGTAAAGCAGGCTCCTTACCGCCTGAACCCAGAAAAAGCCAAAGTAGTTGAGAAGGAGGTACAGTATATGCTGGACCATGATCTTATTCAACCCAGCTCAAGTCCGTGGAGTTCTCCTATAGTTCTGGTAAAGAAACCTGACGGTAATTATAGAATGTGTGTTGACTACCGTAGAGTTAATCAGGTAACCAAGAGTGACAGTTTCCCTCTTCCCCGGATTGAGGATTTAATAGACCGGATAGGGAATGCCAAGTTTGTAACTAAATTAGACTTATTGAAGGGTTACTGGCAGGTGCCATTGTCTCACAGGGCCCGTGAGATTTCGGCATTTGTCACCCCAAATGGGTTGTATGAATGTAAGGTGATGCCTTTTGGTTTAAAAAATGCAGCTTGTACGTTCCAGCGCCTTATGAATAGGGTGATATGCGGGCTGGAGGGTACTGAAATATATATTGACGACTTGGTGGTATACAGTCAGGACTGGAAAACCCATGTTGAAAGGTTAAGAAAACTGTTTCAGGTTTTACGAAAGGCTGGTTTGGTTGTAAAATATCAATAAGTGTGAGTTGGTAAGGCTGTAGTGACCTATCTTGGTCATGAGGTTGGTTTGGGGAAGGTTGCTCCTAAACATGCTAATATTGAGGTTATAGCCAACCTTCCTCAACCGTGTAATGTCCGTGGTGTCCGCAAAATTCTTGGTATGTTAGGTTATTATAGGAGGTTCCTGAAGAATTTTGCTGACATCGCCAGCCTTTAACTAATCTATTGAAAAAGAACACTAAGTTTTTGTGGAGTACAGATGTGAAAAAGCTTTTTCTAATTTGAAATCTGTATTAGTCTCTGAACCAATTCTTAGCTCTCCCAATTTTAATAAAACCTTTTATTTGGCAGTGGATGCCAGTGACGTGGGCATTGGAGGAGTTCTGTTTCAGAGTGATGATGAGGGGGAAATGCACCCTGTATCTTATTTCAGTAAAAGTTACTCCCGGCTGAAAGAAAATACTCTACCATAGAGGAGGAAGCTTTGGCTCTGGTGAAGAGCGTATCCCATTTTTCTATTTATTTATCCAGTTCTTTCCAGGTTGAAGTGTTGACGGACCATAACCCGCTGGTGTTCATAAATAAGATGAAGGGAGCGAATCAAAGGATTCTGCGATGGGCACTTCTTCAGGAATATAACCTGGTCTTCCCACATATACAAGTGAGGGACAACAAGATCCCTGATGCACTTTCTAGGATGTGAAGTGTTGGCTGTTATGCCGTTCCTGATTTTCTAATTTTCTTTTCAGATGGTGTATAGGCTATTAATGTATCCTAAGGTTGTTTTTGCTTATTTTATGTGCAATCCCGGAGTTCCCTGTGTGGGGGGGGGGGGCCAGTTAGATTAAGTAGTCCTAGTGTGAGTGTTTATGCTTGTCATGTTTACTTTACCTTATATTTTCTTATTAAGGTTAAAAAAAAAATTAATTTTCCTGTTTAGTCAAATTTATTTTTTTTGTTGAGGGAGGAAGGTGTCAGGCCGTAACGTAATTTTAAAGTAAAATCTCATTGTTTTGCCTTTTTGCACTGATGGCTTTTATTGTTTGCAATTTTGTAAAACTAAGTTAAGTTAGGTATTTTGCTATTTGTTTTACGTTAGTATACATTTTGGTTAAATGTACTGTTAATTTGCTTTGGTTGAAAAAAAAGCTTAAGTTTTTGTGGCGCCATCTATTGAGTGCAGTTTGAAGTGCGGCCTTCCTCAGTGTTTTTGCTTCCTTGCCAAATTTGTAACTGTTTATTTTTCTTTATGGTGACTGGGAGTGTGGTAAGGAGAGGTGACTTGTGACTCTCCCAAAGTATTCTAGAGTCTAGTTCAAGGCCGTTGAGGACTCTGGAGCTGCTGATCTGTCTGCTGTTGTGGATTATACATATATAACGTCCTATTCTGAAGATTTCTCGCTTGTTCTCTTGAGAACAACATCTGCTGTCATTGAGCTGCTGCTTAATGTGAAAGGCAGTTATGCACGTGAAGCTACATGTAGGAGTACGACGTGCAACTGTGATTTAAGTGGCCTACTGTCTTAAATCTTGGCGTTGGCAGTTGTGTGTGGTTCTGGGCTCGAGAGCCTTTTTCGTCTTTCATGGATGTATCCACTGTATCAGCACCAGAGTGGCCTTGTTGGAGCAAGTAGGGTGTCTTCTCTCAGGTAAGAGGAACATCCCCTGTATCTTTGTCGAACCGTAGACTAAAGTGTGTATATCCACCAACGGTTTTGAAGTGCAGTTCTTCTGATGGGAGTGACGTTCTATGACTGCATTTTTTGAGCGATATATGGACTCGTCTGTATTAGTACTGGTCTGTGTCATAGGACCAATCTGTGTGTATTTTTAGATACACCCTAAAGAGTGTGTAATTATATGGTCTAAAGATGTTTGATAGTATATTAAGGTTTAGATTGTTATGTCTTAGGTAGGATTATTGTTTCTTTTTGTATGTCCTTCCACTTCTTTCCTTTCTATTTAGTAATAGGTTAGCGTGGTGGGTAAATTTATTTGGGTCCCTTATTAAGATTAAGATTTGGTTTCTTCTCTATGAGTAGGGTTTAGCTTTAGTTATAGGTGACTCTCTGAGTTATTTGATGGCCTTTTGTGTTTTGTCTATTTATTACTTTTTGTGAGCCATCAGTGTACGTATATTTATTGTGTAATAAATATTGTGAAAATTTTTGCCTGTGTCTTTCTGATTTTCCTCGCTCATACTGATTTGTTTTTGTCACTGGATTTAAGATTAAAATAAAAGAACCAGTTACGACTTCCTCCTAAAGGGAGTTCGTAACACTTCCATTCCCCTTCCCCTTTCCTTCTTCATTCTTTGTGTAACCCCTCCATAGGGGGAGGGGGAGGGGGTTGGGGTTATTGCGCTCAGCACCTCACATGGTGAACTGTAGGCATTAACCAAAGGCTGTGTCAGCGACCCTTCGGTCCCTGGCTGCAACTTTAATTCCTCTGACTGTACCTCCCTTCATAGTCTCTTTCTTCCATCTGACTTTCCACTCGCTCCTAAAAATTGTTTCTTATAGTGCAAACTGGAGAAGGTTTCTTTCTATTACACCTCTCAGACCTTATTATCAATTTTACCTTCAGCGATGAATGGCCTCATTATATTCCGTTCTGTTCTATTCACTTTTAACTTCCTCAGGGTCTCCATCGCGCGTTCTTGTAGGATGAGACTGTTTGTTTCGAAGGTCAAAAATAAAAGGTTTCTCAGAACCAGTAGTGTGAAGATTTGGTAATAAATTAGAACAAAAACATTTACTTGTGCTTTTCCGTTTAATTTTTTTAATACAATTAACTGTCTAAATGTGTTTTGACTTGAGGCAATGACACATTCTGTCTCGGTTTAATGCTCTCTCTCTCTCTCTCTCTCTCTCTCTCTCTCTCTCTCTCTCTCTCTCTCTCTCTCTCTCTCTCTCTCTCTCTCTCTCTCTCTGAACCAGATGCAGTTTTAATTTTCCGAAGCAAAATGCCTCATGTGTGTATGCGTATCGCAGCCTCACAGGATGAGCAGAGAGAAAGGAAGGAAACAGCTGGTAGCCCTTCATTAGTCATCTTGTTTTGGGTATTACGAAATGAAGGGATTTCTTAGTCTTCCTTTGCCAAGGAAAGAAAACTAAATCTTATAATTTACTCTTCTGATTGTTCCTCAAGGATTTCTGGATTCAATAAATTATTTTAAAATGAAAGTAATTTATTGGGCAGTGTTGACTATGGATTTTTGCATGTGTGGAATAATAAATTTAGGGAGGAATGACATTAATAAATGTTGTCATGGACACTCGGATGAAGTAACATTGATAGATATCTGGAAACGTGTTCGTGTAACACTAGATGAGTTTGGTATAAGACCCTTCCTTGGCAGATTATTATAGCCTCTTTTTGAGTGTGTGTGTGTGTGTGTGTGTGTGTGTGTGTGTGTGTGTGTGTGAGAGAGAGAGAGAGAGAGAGAGAGAGAGAGAGAGAGAAATCCTCCTTATTTAAATGACTTTCATCGAGCTGAAGTCATCACCTGAAAGAGAATAACGAAAAATTAGTAATTTTGAAAATCTGGATCCGAGAACCGGAATGTGAAAATATTTGTGTAATAAATCGGTGAATCGTTTTTCGAATGAGAGAGAGAGAGAGAGAGAGAGAGAGAGAGAGAGAGAGAGGAGAGAGAGAGAGATTGCCTTAGGAAATTGGCTTGTTTAAAAACCCATGATTATTCTACGGAGTTTTCATCGTTCTCCACTGACGGTCGTCGACTTCTTGTCAACATGTTGGTGACAGGTTTGCAATAAGTTTCCGACGTGTGTCGATGACGTGTTTTATACTGTAGTGTTGACGTTCCTTGAAAACCTCAGAAACAACAAAACCTCCTCGTAACTCCGATTCAATTAAAAGTTGATCATATAAAGAAATAGTTTTTCTGTTAACTTTTGTGTTAAAACTTTAGCTTTTAATCAAAGCAGCCTGTAGGTTAATATTTTTAGAAACTAACTGTTGATTAACTTTTGTATCTTGTTCGTTAATATTTGTTATTCATTTAAATGTCTTTTTTTGTAAGCTGTTAACAATGTTGAATATCCCCGGGAATTTTAAGCATTTGAAGATTCCAATTTTTCTTTACTTTGGATTCACAGAATTCAAGTAAAATGTTTTTTCGCAATTTAGTGTGGTTACTGAATCGGAGAGCAAAGTTATTCTCTCTCTCTCTCTCTCTCTCTCTCTCTCTCTCTCTCTCTCTCTCTCTCTTCACTTCACCGTTGGTCATGGGTTTAAATTCTGTATCCATTTTCATAACTGGAGTTTAAGCGTGAAATTGTACCGCAGAGATAAAACCAACACAGGAAGCAGAACGAAATCCAGATGCTGCTTTGTAGTTTTCTATTCGACCTATTTGCTTTTATATTTTAAATGAGGAAAAGATTAATTTGTACCAACTGTGGGAAAAAAGAGAGAGCAGGGAGTTCTTGTAATTGAAAAGCGCCGAGAGTATAATGGCACTGTAATTACTGGAGTTGGGAACCTTCCGTGAAATGTGCGAGAACGGAAATGAAATCTCGCTCAGAAAGGACTCTGCCAAAATCACGTTTTTTCACTTTAAAATTGATGGAACTTCTGTCATAATTACTGATGGGATTCATTTGATTGAAATATGAAATATAGGTTTCTTATCAATGTTTAGATTACCTTTCAATGAGACAGGACTTGTAAACCAAATTCTGTTGTGTATATGGAAGGAAAGGCAATTGGAACAGATGTGGTAGACGTGCGTCCATACTCCAGTGAAAAATGTCATAGACAAGTTGGCAACTTATCACATACATATCACACAGGTTGAAAACAAGTCGATACTACAGTAAGGCTTGTCATAAACACGTTGGCAGCTTGTCACGTATGTATCACAAAGAGGTTGGAAACAAGTCGATGCAACAGTGAAACATGTCATAAACACTTGTTGGGAATTAATCACATACATGATAGAAACAGATTGGAAACAAGTCGACGACCGCAAGTGGAGAATTAATCTTTTGGCAAATGCTGCATAATAGTATGAAGCGCTGGTTAGGATTGCCAACAAGTTGTTAACTTTTATTTAGCATGTTTTTGATGGGTTTTGTAGTAAGTTACTGACATCTTTATGAGAAGTTATACTGCATTGTGGATGCATCCTAAGATAGAGTAAAGCTAGAGACAGGATTGTACAGGTGCAGGAAACCTCTTTACGGAGGGGAGGGAGAAAAAGGCGATTGTTTAGTCAAGACAAATTGGAAGTAGGGAAGCTTTGCGATGGACCATTAACACCAAGTCCTTCCCTACCATACCACCCCTTCCCCGTTCCTCCCCCTACCTATCCCCTTCCCTTCCCCTTCCCCCTCCCTCCTTGTTCCAGCGTGTTGCAAAGTTTACTAAGAACATCCGTCACGAAATTTGAATAGTTAAGATGGGATCCAAATAACCTGCAGCCTTTGAAAGACGGATGTCCTCCTGGCAGTGAGGGTTGAAGCAGAGTCAAAGGTTGAAGACCCTCCCTCCAGAGGCGGATGCAGACTTTGTGGCCTCGATCTGCATTTTTCTTTGGCATAATTTGTACTCCTTCGGTCGAACTGTATATTGGTGGATCTAATGGAAGTTGTCTTGATTATGGTAAGACTGTATAAAAATAAATGTAATTTATTTTTCTGTATAAATTTTTTCTGTAATATTTTCTCACATAGTTTTTTCTGTGAATATTTTTCTCCGCAGTTTTGTGAGGACTTGAGTGGGGTAATTTTCGCTGTTAGATGTTCTGTGTGCATGACTGTTTTACATAAAATGTCTTTACAGGCTTTTTGGAATGTAATTTTAAGTAGTTTGCAAAATGGCCTTATCTGTTGTTGGGTGGTCTTAAGGACCAAGACAAGCAATAATTCTCGGGAACTAATCTTTGTTTTGGTTTCCGAGCTAACGTGTGAGACGGCGGAGAAATGGTCGTCAGTGAATTCTGCTACTTGGACTGGGACTGTAGCTTAAGGGGTTCACTCATACAACCCTTCCCTTTTGGGCACCGTGAGTGCTGGGCTGCGAGGAGAGCGCTGAGTGGAAGACAGATTTATTAGAAATGGATCCTGTCGGCGTTTGTGCTTTGATTTCGAAAATGGCTCTTCACTAAATACAGGCTCTCTCTCTCTCTCTCCCCATCTCTGGACTTTGCATTCTGCACGGAGCGCATGATCGATAGAAAACCCTTCACTTAAGCCATTCATGCTTAGCCCATTAGCTAAGGTAAGGCCATTAGTGTCTTTTAGTTGAGGTTTCAGAAGTCCTGACGTGACCTATAAATAACAATAAAATAACTCTGTAAGGACAAGTTACATAAAACTTTTCATGCATTATGCTATGTAATATTGTCGTTACCTTCTTTTTTTCTCTACGTTCTGCGAGTGCTCGTGTTATAGTTGGATTCTATCGGTCAGTGTTAACCCGTGATACAGATGGGGTTGTTTTCCGCTGGTGGGTTATTAATTTGTTACTGATATTATATGTTGATATTGTTATTTGAGAATATTTGACATTGTTGGTCTACCTGTATTTAGGTCCCTTTCCTCCTTGTTCACTGTAGGTGTGGTAGGCTTACCTGGGTGAAGTAACGACCGCTAATTGTAACCTGACCAATTTATCCTCGATTGGTAATGAATTTTGTGTATTGCCAGTAGATTGAGCGACATAGTTTTCATATTAAAGTTGGTGCCATTCAATTATTAGTTTTTAAAGTTATTCGGTGTCAATTCTTGTTTATAATGTAACTGTCTGGACTTATAGGTTATGATGCAGAGTCGATAGCCGATAACAGAAAGGTCATTGAAACTAAAGAGGAGCTGGTTAATTTAATATGGTTGTTCGTACTTAATACTTTTTTATTAAAATACTGAATTGAGTTTTGTATTTTATTTTTACCTTCATGTTTCACCACCTTAAAATTTATATTGTGTTATCGAATTCGTTTTCTGTATAAAGACATTTTTGAGAAAATTCACTCAAAAATAGATCTTTATTATGGAAAGACATCTAGAAATATTTATTCAAAAGTAGGTAAAATTTTTCACATGTTTTATAGTCTTTCTCTCTCTCTCTCTCCGTGAATGTAGCGAATGAAAAATATACTGGATACAATCATGAAGCTTTTTTAATTTCAATTCATTCGGAAATAATATTTCTCGCAATCCTGGTACTGTAACTCTAACTTCCTCTTGTTTGACTTCTAACAGGCGCCGACAGGAGAGAAAGAGAGATAGAGAGATATTTTGTGAAGGTCTTATGTAAACGAGAGGAACGTCAACATTTTGAGGCGGACAAACCTACTTAGGCCTAATTTTTTTTGTCGTGTTAAGGACGCGTAGCCAAACAGTTGCGTGAACTTAGCCTAAGGGAAATAAGGATGCAGTGACAGAATGATAATGGGGAAGAGTATGGCTGCAATCCCAACGGGGAATTGATAAGAGAAACTTTCGCTGGATGACTTGAAGTTATAGCTCTAAGGGAGAGCAGGTGTCAACGCTGAATTGAACCTGTATTTCAAAGTTTATTCGAAAGCTTCAAATTGCACAGGGAGAAAGTTGTCCAAATATCTCTTCATAAGAAAAAAATGGCGGAAGTGGTTTTTTGAATAAAATTAACAAAAGGTGAAGAATATTTGATAAAGATTGGGGAAGTAAATGACGCCTCCGTGGAACCCCATCATCACAACTGATGAATAGGGTTGGGAGCGTCATTGTGGCTTATGTCCCTAGACCGGTAATAGAAAAGTGGATGGAAAATTTAATTATACGACGTCAAAGGCATCATTCAGTCGAGATAGTCATTTGGTCGAATTTCGTCTAAAAGGTTCTAAATGGAAGGCTGAGTTGGAGGTAGATTGTTGGTACTAAGGCTCTTGGTAACTGTTAGGCCATTCTGTCAGTTTAGTTTGTCTTGGATTTTAACACTTTTGCCACCAAAACAAGGGTTTTGTACGGTAAATACCTCTGAGTAAATATAAGGAGAGAGAGAGAGAGAGAGAGAGAGAGAGAGAGAGAGAGAGGCGGGGGGGTTCTACATGCGGGTATTTATGAGTACCTACTCTGCCCTCTTGGTAATAGATGTTATATTTCTCTGCAGTGAATTCTTTAGCATTATTGTAGTTTCAACATTTCGCATGCTTTTCATACAAGCTTATTGTGAGATTTCGTTCGTTCGTTCGTTCGTTCGAGAGAGAGAGAGAGAGAGAGAGAGAGAGACCTAAATGACAGTTTCCCTGTTCAGCTATTTATCTGTTGTGAAGCCTCTTGCTTTTAAAGAGAAACCATAATTTTGTCGTTTATCATTCGCGAAGCAGTGTACAATGAAGATATTCGACGGTTGCCAGATGGCCTTTGAATAGCCGAAGTGCTGGAACAGCTAGAAGTGTCTTATTTGGATTCTAGAGTCGTCAATTGCCGAAGTTGCTCTCATTCTCTAACGAAGATAATTATGATGATTTCGTTTTGATAGAGCGTCTTAGCCTTTTATAGGCCTGCAAAACTATAGGCTAACCTGTAGAAACAACTCAAGGCATCACTTGAGTTGATTTTCAGTTTGTTTCCTGGTACATAAATCTCTCTCTCTCTCTCTCTCTCTCTATCTCTCTCTCTCTCTCTCTCTCTTTTAGCTACGTGTTTCGAGTTGACCTAGTCTGCTTCTGCAACTTTAAGAGAGCAGCTTTATTCCCATTTTCTGGCTGGTCACTCGTGTAATCACGTCGACCCTCCTTCTCCGTCCTTTGAGAGACATTTTAAGGTTTCTGGTCACTCGCCCTCACCCGCCTCCCTTTCCTTACCCCATTAATCTTCCCCTTTCTAGACAAAAATTAGAAAATCTCAAGGAACCTGGAATAAGGGCTTCGTGTTAAACGTTTTTGAGTCTTCCTTGTTGGGCAATCCTTGACTGGTTTCTTTTGACATAGGTCTAAGGAATTTCTCGAGTCAGAATATTCTGGGTCTTGATGCTTTCTTGTTTGTTTGGTTTGAAATGTCTCATAGACGGACGCGTATATCACTATTCTGTTCTTTAAGTGTATGATTGGTAAAGTGTTGAGTAGATGAAGGATTTAGTTTTCAATGAAGAAATGGCTTTCTTTTTCTTCTGCCAAGATTCATCCTGAGCATCGAGGGTCAAGGTTCCAGATATTGTTTCTTTTGGGATTCAAACTTCAACTGAAAGTTCTCAACATTTGAAACTTGTCATTAATCTTAAAGGACAAATTCTCCGATGAGAAAGGGTCTCTCTCTCTCTCTCTCTCTCTCTCCTCTCTCTCTCTCTCTCTCTCCAAAATCATCTTTTGAGTATGAGCCATATTCATTGACAAAAAATCATGGCTTCTTCCTCGTCTGTGTATATGGCTCTTGAGCTGAAGTAAAAGTTATTATTACTGTTATTATAACCATTCAAAGTTCTATCATTCCCCACTAGTTAAAAGTGTCTATAGGGCAAGTTTTAGTACACAGTGTAGGCTCTCTCAGGCTTTGTTAGACCTATTGGAAGGAATTATGGCTGCGTCATTATGTCTTTAAAGCCTTCTGGGGCCGAGCTTAGATCGGCCTGCGGAAATGGGGTGTCCTTTCAGACTATTACTTTACATAACAGAGCTCTCTCTCTCTCTCTCTCTCTTCTCTCTCTCTCTCTCTCTCTCTCTCTCTAAGAGAACTTTTTCGCCATGGTTTGTGCTATATCGTAGCTGTTTGCAAAAGTGACGGTGTGTAATAGTACTCTACATACTAGCCTTCTCTCTCTCTCTCTCTCAGAACTGAACTTTTTCGTCATGGTTTATGCTATATCATAGCCGTTTGCCAAAGTGAATTTTGACCGTGTAAGATGTAGGATATGGCTGGTGTATGCAGCTTATAGCCGCCTTATTTTCAGCTCCAGTCCTTCATCTTGAATAAAGTAAACTTCGTCGAGGCATTCAATACTTTCTTGTAATGTGTACCATTGCGAGCTGTAGGTTCGGTCTATTGCTGTCAGGAGAGTTGAAACGAGACGGTGAGAGACTAGATTGAACCATTCATTCTGTTTCGATACCAACTAAAAGAATAAATAAAAATAAAAGAAAATACTGTAATGAACAAAGAATCGTAGACCTACAGTTACAATATACCACAGTATTTTGGAAAAAAAAATATTGTATTAATAATGATTTATGATTCATTGACCATTTCTTTGGAAATGTTACTTTCCACACAACCGATGGCTACTCTGATAAACGTTAAAACATTTGACATAGTCAAGGATATGACATTTTTATGTCCTAAAGCTTTGTATATGTAATATACAAAAGATATTTTGTCACCCTTTACATCCATCATATTTCATGCCAATATAGTCATAGCATTTTGGCAATAATCATATCAATGTTCTAAGAGGTCCACAATAATAATAATAATAATAAAAAAAATGCGAGTTCGTTTATTTAAAAAACTCTTTACAAAGTTTTCGAACCCTTCCCTGGGTTCTTCTTCAGTCCAAATGAACAATTAGGCACACCATGCACGGAGGTGCCTAATTGTTCATTTGGACTGAAGATGAATGCAAGGAAGGGTTCGAAAGCTTTGTAAAGGGTTTTTAAATTTTATACGAACTCACATTTTATTTTATTATTGTTGACCTCTTAGAACATTCTATATACTCTCGCGATAGAGAGCTTTTCACAGCTAAAAATGATATCAATATATTGACTTGGAGTCCCATTGCATATGAGATATATTGGTAAAATTGTTGGTTTTCAAAAGAAAACTTGTGCTGTTGTCAATATTTTCGTCTTTTGTCGACACTGTTCAGCTAGCCATAGACAAGGATACGATAGTATCACTAACCCCATTTTCGTTTCCAATAAGAATGAGTAAAATAAAGTAAAAATCTGGCTTCAAGACAAACCCAGAAACCATTTGAGCATTTATTAGTCTATACCTTATCCCTAAACTGAATCGATCCATTATTTTAAGCCACTGATATGGATGGTTATAGGAAGTAGCTTTTCAAGTTTTTATTCTTTATTTATTTATTTTTTTTTTTTTTTTTTTTTTTTTTGCACCGCCCTGTAGAACATGTACCTAAGCTTCGTAGGTTACGTTCTCTAACTAGTGGGAGGAATTCATACCCATTTATATCTTTATGGAACCATCTTTTGGTTTTCTCGCAGCTTTTCTGCGATCTGGTAATTCCTGGCTTCTTTATTTACAAGCGATATGCTTGTAAATGAATAAATAAATACGTACTACGTTTTGAATAACATTCTGTCCAATTTGGATTTTGAGTCACCCTGTTTGTAGCCTCTACAATTTGTCCGATGTGTATCGAAAATTTCAGTTAGAATGAAGCTTAACCAAGTTGAAGAAGGTCCTGGTGCCTTTAGAATAGGATCCAAGGACGATGTATTCTATAAATCGTCAATTAAAAAGCCCGACTCTTATATTAAGCTCATGGCAATGAATTTCCATACTGTGGGTTTCTTTTTTGCTGCCCTGTAAAGGTAAGGCTTGTAGAAGCAAGGATCATAGAGCACCGACCTTTTATGTCTCAAGCAATTACGATAAAAGTAAGATTAACAAACAAAGGTGCCTAAGTGTCTTAAAATCAACAAAATAATCTTAACCAGTACATTGTGATACGCTTCTTTTAGACACTTTCTGTGTCACTCTGTCTTTAGAACATCCATGGACGCTAAAACGCCGAGCACTTGGCTTTTATTTCACTAAAACCCAGTAAAGTATAGCATTAATATGCTACTGTGGTGTATCTGACGAATTGCTATCATTATCATGATATTATCAGATAACTGCCAGTAGTTGAAAACTCTTGACCCACTGACTTGCAGATATAATTGAAAATCTCTTTCTTGCTGTAAGTTTTGTACCACCCTGTATTTGTACTTGCTGGTGAAGGATCGTAAAGTGAGGCATTTGCACTTTTTTATCCATTGTAAAAACATGCCTAAAGGAAACTAATTTGACTTGTAATTAAATAAAGATATTTCAATTAACTGTTTAGCATTAAATTTTTCGTATCCACTCACTGAAACCGTGATATCATTAGGATAAGCTAATAATTTTTAAAGGAACATTTTCAAAAGAATTTTTATATCACCCTGTATTCATGACCATTTTCTTTGATGTGTTAGCATAGTCAATTCAATTCAAATTCAAAAAAATTTATTGACAAAGATACATCAAATGGGATGTATTAGCATGCTAATGCAACCCCAACAAATATAATTTTTACAATGCTCTTTTATCTCTTCCAAGAAAACCTTGGAAACTTATTAACAATTCTTTTTGTGAAATTATTATTCAAGACAAAACAAACTTGCTCAGTAACATTATTAATAGAAACATTTCTAAATTCCCTAAGGTTATCACATTCTAACATATAATGATGCAGAGTATGCGAATATGCTTCACCACATAATCTACAGGGTATACCATCACCATCCATCTATTACAAAACGATAATTATACCCCAACCTCATTCTCATAACAAAAGTATCAACTTTCCAAAGTACCTTACCATATGTAACTTTAGTGTTTTCAGTGACAAACAAGTAATGCCCCATACTGACGCTGCCCTCTTCCAAAACCTTTATAGCCTTTTCTGTCCCCAGACCTCTCTTTTTATTCTCATTCCTCTTTTTATTCTATTTAGGCTCATAGAGGTTTCTATGTCAATGTAAGGCTTTCGTGTGGCTTCCTTGGCCAGATTGTCAGCAACTTCATTTAATAAAATACCAATATGAGATGGAACCCAAAAGAACTTTACAGTCAGTCCTTTCCCCTGAAGCCGACAAACCAATCGTTTACAGAGCACAACCACCTCGCTACTACTGGGAGTTTTGCTATTTAAGGCTAGCAAAGCACTCTGCGAATCAACATACACAAATATATCCTTTATTTTATTAACAACCATTTTGAGGCCCTCATGTATAGCATGTAACTCTGCTGCCGTAGATGACGTTTCATCTTCAAGCCTCTTAGACAGCGTTGCATCCACACTAATATCATTTTCATAATACTCACGAACAACCACACCACTACCAGCTTTATTACCATTTACAGAGCCATCACAATATATATGAATGGTATTACACCTAGGTAACATATTCAGTTTACTAAGAAAGGATTGTCTTAACACACATGTATTACACTCGCTCTTTTTATAGTCCAACTTACTTAAACACATATTTAACCTACAACACAACCACGGCTTTGGACATTTTACTCTTTCCAAACGAACACAGTATTTAACAACGTCATATTTTAACAATATCCTGTATAGTTTTCTCAAATGACCATTAGGTCTGTTCGAGATTCTAAAGTTACCAGACATCATATCAATGGCCTTTTTTAAAATCTCTTCACCCCTCCTTATACTGCGGACAACTGCAGCACAGACTATTTATTCCTTGAACTCTCTCTGAGATACTTGGGAGATTCAACTCCATTCTCATGATTTCTAAGCGCGTGCTCATGGGACAGCCTAGTATTATGTGCAACGCTTGATTTTGTATTATTTCTAACTTCTTTAATTCTCTCTCTGGATAGCAGATTAGCACCGGGGATGCATAGTCAATAACTGATCGAACTGTGCTTATGTACATCATTCGTAATACAGGTATACCGGCACCATTGCCTCTATTAGCCAACACCTGCAAAGGTCTTAATCTTGCCTGGCAAATATTTCTAACATAATTGACCTCATCCATACTTTTGTGAAAGCCAATGTACATACCAAGATATTTATAAGTTCCTACCATTTCCAATTGCCTCCCATTAAATGAGATCACATTTTTAACTGGATAACGTGATTGGATTTTACTGTTACTCTCATTAATAACTAATCCCATGTGTAAGCATAAAGTATGTAGTTCAGCTAAAAGCCTCTTTCAAAACATCATCATCTGTGCACTGGATCATTATGTCGTCAGCGTATATGACAACTTCTGTGCCACTAGGAAAAGAATGCCTTGCAATACGATCCATAAGTACATTAAACAAAGTAGGACTTAAAGGCCTGTCCTCACGATCGGGCCTGATCGGCGGACTTCCCCTCTAAAGGCCTGTCCACACGAGCGGGCGTGATCGGCGTGCTCCGGGGTTGACGGGCAAATTCTGGCGGGCTCACCCGTGAATGTTGTCCACACGGGTGAGGCGATAGAGAGATGGGCGTGCCAGACGATGCCAGTAGTGTCTTCAGTGCGGTACGAAAAAGGTGCATACCGCAAAGAAGCTTTGTGTGTGATGAAAAATACGAAAAAAAAAAGAGAATATGGTGCAAAGAATGGCTCAGTAAAAGAAATGTATATGGTTAACGTACCGTCTGCCAGGGTCGAAGCTCAAGCCATCGGGCACCACCATGGTGATTTTGCTACAAGACCCATCGGGCAATTTGACGGTTTGCCCGTCAAGTGTGCCCATTAGAGGGGAAGTCCGCCGATCAGGCCCGATCGTGTGGACAGGCCTTAACGGGCTCACTTGACGGGCAAACAGTCAAATTGCCCGATGGGTCTTGTAGCAAAATCACCATGGCGGTGCCCGATGGCTTGAGCTTCGACCCTGGCAGACGTACGTTAACCATATACATTTCTTTTACTGAACCATTATTTGCACCATATTCTCTTCTTTTTCATCACACACAAAGCAATTATCATGCTACACAATATCTTCTTCTTTGAGGTGGGCACCATGTTTATCGTACCGCACTGAACACACTACTGGTATCGTCGAACACGCCCACCTCTCCATCGCCTCACCCGTGTGGACAACATTCACGGATAAGTCCGCCAGAATTTGCCCGTCAACCCTGGAGCACGCCAATCAGGCCCGGTCGTGTGGACAGGCCATAAGACGCCCCCTGTGGCGTACCCAATTCCATATCCATTACTTCAGACTCATGCCCCCGAATCCAGACCTTAGCCCGCCTTTCACTTAAGTAGCTGGCAATCCAGCTTTGCAATGATCCCTTAATACCCTTATTAACAAGCTCTTCGAGTATGACATCTTTATTTGCCCTGTCAAATGCTCCTTTGAGATCAATAAATGCCCTACATTTGACATTGCTGTTGCACAGCACTCTTAAAGCACAAGCTGCTGTACTCTTTCCCTTAATAAAACCATAAAGATTTTGAGAGAATTGATCACCAATGACAAAAAGTAATCTATTAAGAATCATCCGTTCCATTAATTTGCATATACAAGATGTTAATGATATGGGGCGATATTCTGCACTACTCTTAGGTACAGGTACGAGCAATGCCAATTTCCATTTAATGGGTAATTTGCCATTTTCAAAACAAAGATTGACCAAATCAAGTAGTGGGCTATCTTCCATCATTATAAGACAATTTATTATTTCATATGTTACCCCATCTTCCCCAGGAGCAGTCGACCCACTTTAATTCCCAACAATAATTCATCTTTAGTAAAGGGCAAACTAGTCTCGTCCACCATATCTATTTGCATTCTTACTAACTGTCGTCGCTGTGGTCGACGGTTACGTAAACTAGCCTGAACATTGCCTGGTAAATTACTAAAGCTAGAGATAGATGACCATTTCTTCATTAGTTCATTTGGCATTCCTTTTGGGTCAAGATGTGCAATGTTTTTTCTTCTGATCCCTCTAACTTTATTCATAGCGTTCCATACACCACTGAGGGACTTCATAAAACATACCTCCTCTAAAAGCGATCCCAGTATTTTCCTCTTATTTTTTTCTTATTTCAAAGTACCTTCTGCAATTTGTATCATAACCTCTCTATTGCTTAGATCATTTGGATTCATGGTCCACTTCCTGTGCGCTTTTCTTAAAAGATTGTTCCAACCCTTTATTACTTTGTCATCGGTATACTTAGCTTTTTTTAGAATTCACAATAGAACGGTTCTCGTGATTCCCCTTTACGTGCAATATAGAATCTATTACTTTCTTTAAGCAAATCATCCAGAAACACATTCTCATCATTTCCATGTCCATTTACATATTTGTAGTTCCTATACCATTCACCAACCTTAGCCATAAATGTAACCTTCTCATCATTCTTGATAGTTAATCTTTTTCGTTTCGGACTGAAAGCTGTCCTTTGTATACCTAGACTCACCTCAAGAGCAAAATGGTCACTTACTAAGTCACCAATAACGGAGGCAAAAGCTTCATACTCAGACATATTGAAGAGCAGGGCGTAGTCAAGTCGCCCACCTCTCACATGAGTTGGGTCTTTATTTCCCAAAACACAAATGTGATCAAGAGAATTAACAATACTATTCATGACAAACCCATTTTTATTTGAACCCCCATTATTTTCAAAATTCTTATGCCGGGCATTAAGGTCACCCAGTAGTAAACACTTTTCTTCAAAAATACATAGAGGCAAACTTTCAATATTCAGCATATCACTATGAACATACACATTAATAATGTATATATAACAATCAGTAACATACAATTTCAAGGACAAACTCTGTACCATTAATCATAACAGTCACATAAAACAGCAGGAATGCTGTTCTTAATAAAAGTAATTAACCCTCTGGTGTTATTCTCTAGGCATGCAGGTAATTCAAATCTTTGATATCCTGGCAACTGAAAGCCAGCACCATTTACCCCTACCTCCTGCAAAGCAACTACATCAGGATTGCAAGACAAAACGTATGCATGAATGTCAGTTGCCCGTTTACTTAGACTATTTATATTCCACGATAAACATTTAAGTCTAGACACATCCATTACTACCTAATTTATTTGCTCCCTAAAATCTTTTGCTTTCGCAATAAGTTATTTCGAAGATTATCATTTGGCTCTTCCATGTACTTCAAAACTGCTTCTAACAATAAGGCCACATTATGAACCTGGGTTCTGAATGAATCCACCTTCCCTGCTTGACAATCATCTATTGTAATATGCTCCCTCTCACTAACTACATCAGCAGCGAATATCTTGAGCAGGAGTACTTTTCACACCCAGGCCATTCTCAGCAAATATACCTTTCACTTTGCTAATCTCATCAATCTGACCTTGCATAGTTAAGATTAACTTCCTAAGTTCATTTACTTCTAATCGAAGATCGTTTACTGCATCATTATGTTCTTTACTCCTGCGTTCTCATACATTAACCACTGGAGCTGCTGCTGGGCTATTGGAATCGAAACAATTCTGAGGTATCTTCGGTGGTGAATTGATTACTGTGGTTACTGCAACAAATGTTTTTCGCTTACATAACCATGAATATGCGTTATGCCCTTCTCCACAATTACAGCACTTTGGAGTTAATTTTAACATTATCCTTAATTTTCTGCAGACAGTCTTTTGAATCATGGGGCTGGCTGCAGAATCTACACCTAAAATCATTTTGGCACTTGTATGCCATATGTCCCCATTTACTACATTTATAGCACATAATAGGAGGCTCATTCAATACAGATACCCTTCTATAACCAATGCAAGAAACAAAAAATCTTATCTGGACCTTCACCTCTAATTAACGCTATCGCCTGAGGTTTAGCACACACCTCACCCCCTTGCTTAACCTCTCTACCCTTGGCCCACACAATTCGCTCGTCCTGTAATATAAGTTCAAGATCCAGACACAATGGAATACCAAAAATAATAATTTTGGTTAATTCTCCTTCCTCCTTCGGTTTTTCCAAAACAATCTCAGCAAACCCAGTAGTTGTTAAATACTTCACTGCCTTTTCGTCTTTAACAGTAATAAATTCTCTATTTTTTCTGTCCTTGAATAAAACTTCAAACTCAGGGTGACTTCTATATAGTTTAAATGTCCACTGCAGTTTGTTATTGTAATTAATCTCAATTGAACGCGGAAAATACAATAGCTTCCTTCCTTTCAGTGACTTGATTGTTAAAATTCACCTGATCTTCGTTATCCTCATCAGAAGAGACGTCGGTATTTTTATTTTGTAATACAAGGTCTCTCCCACTCACCCTTTTCCTCTTATTAGCCAAGCTAACGGCATTTCGTTCCTCACAAATAATTGCTGTACCTCCTTATGCTTCGCCTCCTTGTTTTTCCTCTTTTTCTTCTTTGTTTTCTTCCTAAAAGGTCTCAGTCATATGACCAGACTCACTACTCGTCAATGCTAAATCCTCACATACAACTCCATCGTCCACAATTATCTGATCATCCGAAAACATACCAGTAGGTTCATCGGCATGCAGCCGGTAGGGACAGTCGAGAGATTGTTGGAACCAAGGGAGCAGCGGTGAGACACGTCCGACCAGCCAGACGCTCGAGTCTGAGTGGGCAGAACGAGAGTCGCCGGCATTTTAATTGGGAAGTGCTCGTTTCCGAATTGTCAAATGGTCTCCTCTCGTGGGAGGTTCGCTCCTTTCTATGTAAAAAAAAAAAAAAAAAAAAAAAAGGAATATAAATATAAATAAAAGTGAGTCTATCAGACGTTCCATTGAATATATTGAGTTCTTGAAAGCTACCTGAGATATATTGCAAGACATTTCAAGCTTGCAATGTCAGTAAATCGAATTTGGATGGCTGTTTTAACGTTTATCAGATAATCTATAATGTTTAAGGAATTTTCAACTTTATGTTGGTAGGCACAGAGTAGGATACTGCCTACCAAATATTCCAGTTTTGTTGTTGTTGTTATGTTCGAGAGATGTCACATGATGATACTACTTATACCCCTACTATTAATAATAATAATAATAATCATAATAATAATAATAATAATAATAATAATAATAATAATAATAATGTAGAAGCCACGATGTAAAATTATACGTCTGGGAGATGTAGAGAGCTTAGTCGTCTCCCACTTCGGAGTTGCAAGATTCTGTTGAAATCGCTTTTGTCTAAGATTACATCTGCAATAGGTTTGTGATGCTGCTCCTTTTTCAAGATCATTTCAGACGAAAAAGAAAGGAATTAGTATACTGAGGTTTATTAGGCAATAGTTATTTCATTAGAACAAAAGTGTTAATAACAAGGTTTTTCATATCAAGGAATTGGTCAGGTTGCAAACACTGATCGCGGATCTGAAGCCCAGAATTGTTTTCAGATGTTCTGACAGCTTATTTTTGAGACGACTTTAACTCGTCCTGAAATTGTGAATTTTGCTTATATGCTACTTTTGAATATACCAGAATAAGGCACATGTATTCCGTTCTCCTTTGACACCAGAATGAGTGTCATAGCTTGAATAATAACTTCGTAGACAACGTACAAATCGAATTAAATTCGCCGTATGGCGCTTACAAAATGAAATAAATCACCAACTGGAAACCAATAGGTAGCACAGAAGTGGATGCTGCTGCCCGTTCATCCATACGTCCATACTACATAATATAAACAAAATCTTTCCATTTCGTGCAAATCATGAATGAGCATGGAGGATATATCCCAACGCCAGAGTTTATAGCTCAGTCATGCCAACGTGCCTTACGTACCATCTCACGTCCTTGTGGGAAGATATAAAAGTAGGATATGATAGCAGGATAAAAAACGGATATGAATGTAGGATACAAGAGGATATAAGAGGATATAAATAAGGGATATAAAATGAGAATAAAAGAGGATTTAATGGTAGAATATAAAAATAGGATATAAAAGGAAGATATGAAAGTAGAATATAAAATGAGGATGAAAAGATGATATAAAGGCAGGATATAAAAAGGAGGATAAAAAGAGGATATAAAACGACGATATAAAAGACATGCAAGAAGGTAGGATACAAAGGTAGGACATAAAAAGAGGACAAACGGGGAGTATATAAAAGGAAGGCCATATAAGCAGGATATAAAAGCAGGATATAAAAAAGCACAGAAAGGCTATAAAGAGGCTGTTCACCATAAAAGCTTCATCGCGACGTCTCTTTTGCAGTCGGGAATTTGTACCAAATTAACAAAAAATATTGTTAGTGAATTTCTCTTTATTCAGTACAAGAAATTGCATTCATTCATATAAATAATAATGTATAAGTACAATGAAAACAGTCCAATGTCTCGTTTGTTATTGCAATGATGGCGAAGGAATTTGCAACTGCATTAATGAACAATGTAAGTATGATGAACAGAGTCGATTTTTAATGATTAAGAACAAATCACAGACGCATTATTTCGCATGAAAAATCAATCAAATATAATGAATCGTACCTTCATTTTTCAGTGATTGAAAAACATTATAGGCCCAGATAATTACACATTTAAACTATTGTACATTATTCATTTACAAACACACACATACACACAAACACTCGTGCCTGGGCGTTTGTGTAGCCTGTGACGCAACCTCATATTGAAGCATTTATAATTCGGCCCAAATATCTTCCGTCTGTCTTGAACAGTCTGCAACGTCTGTCTGTCCGTCTAGTATCCTCTCACAGAGAGAGAGAGAGAGAGAGAGAGAGAGAGAGAGAGAGAGATTGCTGTTTCGTTCATAACCATGAGAATCATCTCTTATATGATACAGTTATTCCTTCACTCGACAAATCTAATATATAAGAAAGCAATAGGAGATACATCTAGTGAATACGGAAAGTCCGTAGGTAATGTTGAAACTCTTAGATGATATGAGGGTATTGCAAAAGAACATCTTCATATGACCCCAGGAAACAGGATATACAACCAACAAGCTGATGATTTGAAGGTTATAAGACGCGCAGAAAGGACTATATCAATTGAATGCCTTAGAAATAATAATAATAATAATAATAATAATAATAATAATAATAATAATAATAATAATAATGATAATAATAATAATAATAATATAATAAGAACTGGCTCTCCCCAACAGAAAGAGAAGAACTGGAAAGGGAAATGTCACACGACAACGAATTACACGAAGACGAACTGAGAGACGATGCCATG
The DNA here is from genome assembly GCF_015104395.2 of Macrobrachium nipponense. Classification (NCBI taxonomy): domain Eukaryota; kingdom Metazoa; phylum Arthropoda; class Malacostraca; order Decapoda; family Palaemonidae; genus Macrobrachium; species Macrobrachium nipponense. The sequence continues at coordinate 10,156,965 of NC_087214.1, read as the reverse complement.
ATTCCCATGACAAAAGTACTACAGAAGATGGATGCCGGGTACCAACTCAAGAAAAGAGGCAACAGAATCAACCATCTGATGTTCATGGAGGATGAGGTATCAAACAACGACACACGAAGAAACACCGACGAAGTAACAGAGAGGACGGAATGGGTAGAAAAGATTAGACAATGGATGGAGCCAGATACAGAGAGAACAAAGATCCCCTCCATGAAAGCCTACAACACCAAGAAATTAAGGGAGAAAACAAGTGAGGTCAATGAAATAATGGGCATAATACACACCATCAGTATCACAGAAACAAATAACTTGGTATATGCAGGAGCAAGATTAGTAGCAGAACTGATGGGGACACGAACACCAACGCCACCAACACAATCAACCCAACAGAAACCAAAACAGCAACCTCCTTGGAAAGGCGCCTGGAAAAGCAAATCATGGTGATGAGATCTGACTTGAGTAAACTGAAAGAGATGGCAGAAAAAAGGCTAAGAAGCAAGAAAACAAGGGAGGAACTCAACGAGAAATACAAAGTACAAGAGAGGGGACTAAACAACACAATAGAAGATGTAAAACAGAGGCTTAAGGCCAAAGCACATAAGATCCAACGGTACATGAACAGGAATAAGGGATACCAACAGAACAAACTATCGGAACCACCCAATAAAGACTATACAGCCAAACTAAGAGGGGAAGACAACCACCCAGAAATTCCTGAAGCCGAACCAAGTAAGAGACTCTGGGAAAACATATGGAGCAACCCGGTATCACACAACAAACATGCAACATGGCTCCAGGAAGTCAAGGAAGAAGAAACAGGGAGAATAAAACAAAGATTCACAGACATCACGACAGACACAGTCAGAACACCAACTAAGAAAATGCCAAACTGGAAAGCCCCAGGTCCCGATGAAGTCCATGGATACTGGCTCAAAAACTTCAAGGCCCACACCCACGAATAGTAGAACAGCTCCAGCATTATATCACAAATCACCAAGCACCCAAATGGATGACCACAGGAAGAACATCCTTAGTACAAAAAGACAAGAGTAAGGGAAATATAGCCAGTAACTACAGGCCTATCACCTGCCTACCAATAATGTGGAAGTTACTAACAGGTATCATCAGTGAAAGGCTATACAACTACCTAGAGGAGACAAACACCATCCCCAACCAACAGAAAGGCTGCAGAAGGAAGTGTAGGGGCACAAAGGACCAGCTCCTGATAGACAAAATGGTAATGAAGAACAGTAGGAGAAGGAAAACCAACCTTAAGCATGGCATGGATAGACTATAAGAAAGCCTTCAATATGATACCACACACATGGCTAATAGAATGTCTGATAAATTATGGCGCAGAGGAAAAACACCATCAGCTTCCTCAAAAATACAAGGCGCAACTGGAATACAATACTTACAAGCTCTGGAATAAGACTAGCAGAGGTTAATATCAAGAGAGGGATCTTCCAGGGCGACTCACTGTCCCCACTACTCTTCGTAGTAGCCATGATTCCCATGACAAAAGTACTACAGAAGATGGATGCCGGGTACCAACTCAAGAAAAGAGGCAACAGAATCAACCATCTGATGTTCATGGACGACATCAAGCTGTATGGTAAGAGCATCAAGGAAATAGATACCCTAATCCAGACTGTAAGGATTGTATCTGGGGACATCAGGATTGAGTTTGGAATAGAAAAATGCGCCTTAGTCAACATACAAAAAGGCAAAGTAACGAGAACTGAAGGGATAAAGCATCCAGATGGGAGCAACATCAAACACATAGATGAGACAGGATACAAATACCTGGGAATAATGGAAGGAGGGGATATAAAACACCAAGAGATGAAGGACACGATCAGGAAAGAATATATGCAGAGACTCAAGGCGATACTCAAGTCAAAACTCAACGCCGGAAATATGATAAAAGCCATAAACACATGGGCAGAGTGCCAGTAATCAGATACAGTGCAGGAATAGTGGAATGGACGAAGGCAGACCTCCGCAGCATAGATCAGAAAACCAAGAAACATATGACAATACACAAAGCACTACACCCAAGAGCAAATACGGACAGGACTATACATAACACGAAAGGAAGGAGGGAGAGGACTACTAAGTATAGAGGACTGCATCAACATTGAGAACAGAGCACTGGGGCAATATCTGAAAACCAGTGAAGACGAGTGGCTAAAGAGTACATAGGAAGAAGGACTAATAAAAGTAGACGAAGACCCAGAAATATACAGAGACAGGAGAATGACAGACAGAACAGAGGACTGGCACAACAAACCAATGCACGGACATACATGAGACAGACTAAAGAACTAGCTAGCGATGACACATGGCAATGGCTACAGAGGGGAGAGCTAAAGAAGGAAACTGAAGGAATGATAACAGCGGCACAAGATCAGGCCCTAAGAACCAGATATGTTCAAAGAACGATAGACCGGAAATAAAAATATCTCTCCCATATGTAGGAAGTGCAATACGAAAAATGAAACCATAAACCACATAGCAAGCGAATGCCCGGCACTTGCACAGAACCAGTACAAAGAGGCATGATTCAGTGGCAAAAGCCCTCCACTGGAGCCTGTGCAAGAAACATCAGCTACCTTGCAGTAATAAGTGGTACGAGCACCAACCTGAGGGAGTGATAGAAAACGATCACGCAAAGATCCTCTGGGACTAGGTATCAGAACGGATAGGGTGATACGTGCAAACAGACCAGACGTGACGTTGATTGACAAAGTAAAAAAGAAAGTATCACTCATTGATGTCGCAATACCATGGGACACCAGAGTTAAAGAGAAAGAAAACAAGGACAAGTATCAAGATCTGAAAATAGAAATAAGAAGGATATGGGATATGCCAGTGGAAATCGTACCCATAATCATAGGAGCACTAGGCACGATCCCAAGATCCTTGAAAAGGAATCTAGAAAAACTAGAGGCTGAAGTAGCTCCAGGTTTCATGCAGAAGAGTGTGATCCTAGAAACGGCACACATAGTAAGAAAAGTGATGGACTCCTAAGGAGGCAGGATGCAACCCGGAACCCCACACTATAAATAACCACCCAGTCAAATTGGAGGACTGTGATAGAGCAAAAAAAAAAAGAAAAGAGAATAATAATAATAAAAACGTAAATACTTATAAGTAAACACGTTATACACAGTGATTTTGTGGGTTTCTTTTTCAATAATAATAATCGTGGACAATAAAGTAGAGAGGTTGTAATGTCATGACAGAGGACTGTAGTAGACGGGAATAAACTCTCATTCATCATTCATAACCTCTTCATATTTATGCGGAATGAGGGGACATAGGTTCGCGTTTCTTTCTATTGGACGGTACGTCACGTCCCTGGAATCGTGACCTATACCCGCGACCCTCTCTTATATTACCTTCGTTTTTGAAGGTGAGTGTCTACTCTCGCATTATTTGTTGAACCAAACCGAAGAGGGTTGCTGGAACTTTTTCTAGAACATTTGCATTACCACCAAGATAAAATTGATTAGGAATGACGTTTGTTAGAGCAGATATAATCCCTTGAAGAGAAAGAATTGCGCTCAGTCATTATTATTATTATTATCATTATTAGCTTGTCGATTTTTCTTATTAGTTCTGTTACGAGTAGTTGTCTTAAACTGAAAGCTACTCCTTCCAAAGGATACACAAAGAAATGACAAGCAGGTATGTGCAAGCGCATGGAACTACAGCAAGCAACGTTTCACCGTAATTCTGAAAGCTTCCTCATAATAAACACTGCTTTTGTCGGGTCAGAAATGAGTCTGCTATTAATGGAGATGAAAGAAGCCTTATGAAGGCACGCATTCTGTTCATGGAGCGGCTCGTAAATGATTATTATTATTATATTATTATTATTATTATTATTATTATTATTATTATTATTATTATTTCGGAAGGAGACAACTCTCGTAGACATGTTTTGTTAAAAAGGTACGGCTTTCTCGTTGTTGCTTAGACTGGCGAGCAACGCACCAAGGGCATGGTAAAATTCGGTTGAGTCATTTGATTTATTATTACTTATACAATTCTCTCTCTCTCTCTCTCTAACGCGACGTTTCCTCCTGATCGACAGGACATTATCAAGCGATAATTGCCGAGGGACTGAATTCCAGTGGTTGTTGTTTTTGATTAAGCTGACCTTGTGTCAGCACAGGCTCTTGCTCACAGAGCAGCCCGTAAAATCACCAATACAAGGAGGAAGAAGCAGCCATGAAGAAAATAATAGAGGAACACGTCCGCCCCATGGAGGAAGGAAAGAGAGTGTCCCTCATTATTTACTACAAGAATCGGCGTACGAAGGTCAGCTTAATCATAAACAACAACAACCACTGGAATTCAGTCCCTCAGCAGTTATCGCTTGATAATGTCCTGTCGATCAGGAGGAAACGTCGCGTTAGAGAGATGGTAGAGAGGAGAGACGCGAGAGAGAGAGAGAGAATTGTATAAGTAATGATAAATCAAATGACTCAACCGAATTTTACCATGCCCTTTGGTGAGTTGCTCGCCAGTCTAAGCAACAACGAGAAAGCCGTCATCAGAAAGATAGAGAAGACTCTTTACAAGATTAGTAGTGCTGAAGCAGCAGTCATTTTTAACAAAACATATTATTATTATTTTTATTAAGAAATAAAGAGCCTTATACATATGGAACAAGTCCACCAACGGGGACATTGAATTGAAATTGAAGCTTCCAAAGAATATTATTGTGTTCATTAGGAAGATGCATAAAGAAGAGGTCGAGGAAAATGCAGAAAAATAGAGATCCCTCTTATTAAAAAAGAAGATATAAAGATGGCCGTGGTATGATTACCAATGAATTCAAATTGTGTTGCTGTTATTGAAGATCAAGGCGGCCTTATGCTAGCACAGAGTATCACTCTTGGGGCAGCCTCTGTGTGAAGTTTCAACCCGTGGAAGGGAAAATAAAGGTTTGACTCGAGAGACTGAAGAACCTCCCGGAGGAGAAAAGGTAAGAAACTCTACGGGAACTTCCCTTCACATTACACTCAATAGGTCAACAGGTAGTTAGATCGACGGTTGGGCAATTTCTCGGGTCGTTTAGACAAAGAAGAAGACCTGAAAGGAAATTTAATAAAGAAATGAAGTTGGATGGAAAGTGGATGGAAACGGAAGGACAATTCCATGACTGAACCTCATAAGGGAGGTGTGAAGGCGACAGATGACTGACTGAATTAGGGAAGAGAGTGAAATAGAGTTGGAAGAACAAGATCAATGATAATACAAAACAATAACGAATAAGATAAATGGAAAGTTTCCAGAAGAAAGTAGATGTTTCAAAGCAACATGAAACTGGAATAATAAAAACAAAGATGATAAAAGGTAAATATGTCAATAAGAATGATAAATAAGAACTTCATGGATAGGAGAAGTCTGGGTCTTCTACCCTCACTGTGTGGCAAGAGCAAAGAAGGTAATGGAAAAGGGTCAGGAAAAGGTAGAGGTCATGATGACGTCACACGCTGTCCTCAGAGATCATCAGAGGCTGTTGTGACTTGTTCTCTTGGCAGAGCAACTTTTGCTGCTTCGAGCTTGATCGAATGCAGTATAGTATATTAACCCTCTAATGACGAATAAGCAACATAAATTCCTAGATATTGCAATGCGGCAATGTTGCAAGAAAGACGAAATTCTCATGAATAGCTAGAAGGGTATAGACTAAGGATTTTTTTCGTCGTACAAACCAACTTTTCCGTATAATTAATATATTGACGACATTGCAACAGACCGAATTTTCCTTTCAATACTGCAATGTTACAACCAGACTAAGATTCGTCAGCAAGCATACTGACCCGCCAGTCAAGAATATATGTTGCAATTGCAGAATATTACTGATTTATACCATTATACTCCCACAATCAAAGTACTTGTGCCTTAATCCTCTACATAAGTTGAAAGTAATAAAACGGTGATTCTCAGTGATTATGGAGAGTAATTTGGTTGAAATAAGATATATTATTGCAAAATGTGGTGCTGGCATCATATACTAACTTCAATTGCTGGGTGGCAATTCATGTGTTTATAACCACAATTATAGTCCTTCCTTAGGTTCGTATTGCCTACTACTTTTCAAATGTGCTTTCATAATATTATGACTGACGAATAAGTCTTCAGTTTAATTAGATGAGTTTAGGAAGAAAGTACGAATCTGTATTCGATCTTTTTATGACAAATGTTGGGATTGTATCTTAAAACACCAATAATGTGGTCAGTTAATCTTGAAGGATTTTAAAATACGTATATAATGATCAGCCATTTCGTCTCATTATAAGTTTATTTTCGTAGGATTCCCAAAATAATGTAAATTGTATACGTGTTTGTTCAGAGTAAAAGATGGCAAGACCTTGACGTCTAGGAACAGTGACAACAGAGTTCTCGGAACTGCCAATCTATAAGGCTTTTTGAAGTTGATAAATTAAAGATAGTTCATTATGCAAATTAGTCTGTAGTAAGTTCAGAAACATGAAGTTTACGACAATCCCTTTTTATTCGATCATTTAACTCTCAGAACTGCAGTATGTTTGTCCAAAATACGGCATTGAATTTCAATTTGTTGGTACGCCTGGATCTTCAAATCGTCTACGACGGGCAGGTGTCATTTTCGCCCTGGGGGAGGACCGTAGGCAAGTTGATTCTTATCGTCTTCCCTTACGTCGATTCTTGGGTCATTTTTCCTTTACACGAAATACTCAATTCGAACTGAAGCCGAAAATAGGTATCCCAATAGACTCACAATTTTAAAATAATGAGAAAAAAATGGGAATTAAGGATAATCTGACTAGTTTCCTCACCCATCTTTGAGGATGCAGTTGTTCATTTGTGCTGGATTTCTTTAGGTGGTCAATAGATGGCGTTCAAGAATTCTTATAGTCCGAAAAGTCCTTTGAATTGTTCTGTAGAGAGAGAAAAGACCTCATGGTGACCACGTGGCCGCCTTAGAGTAGACGTAGAACTGAAGACAACAATATTGAGATTCCATTCATAATTTTGATGCAATTTCCAATGAATGAAAAAGTCACAGAAATCGTCTTCTTTGACAGGAGGCTAAAACTGAAATCGTGCTGAAAGGTAATAGTGGAGCCTTTGGACACATGATAACTTCCTATAAACACCTGCCATTTGGACACATGATGACTTCCTACAAACACATGACCATTACAGTTTATAATTTCATTTATATAAAACTTTATGAGGACTATAAACAATGACTGTATTTAGACCTGAATCATTCACTGACAAAAGAAAATCATGAACCGGTCATGCACAACTTTTATTCCAGAACTACTTTCTCAGAAGGCTCTCTTGAAGGACAACAAATATCCACACTCACTACAGTGCTCCTCACGGAGGTGCAGTGTGCAACATGCTAATAAATAGTAGGAGCAATGCGGTAATGTTGCAAGCAACGCAAAATTCGTCAGAGCAGGAATGTTCTTTAGAGCCCCAGGAACTGTATAGCTACAGGGAGCGAAAAAGTCTTTCCTTCTCACAAAATAAAATGACGTTTATTGTTGAACTTTTAATGATGAATGCGTGAGTGCAGAGTGACAATATTTTGCCATAACTTGCAATACGACAGTGTTGAAAGTGAAGAGAAATTCGTCAACATAGCTGGATTGGGTCCAGGATTTGTTTCTGGGGGCAAACCAGCTTTACTTTGAAATGAAGGGGTGAGGATGTGGACATGGTTGATGTGGATATGTGGATGAGGATGTGGATACAGTGGGTATAGATATGTGGGTGAAGATGTGTATGTGGATGTGTCACATAGAAAAGATTGTGGTTATGTGGTTGATTAAGGGGTGGATGACGTGGGTGTGCATATGTGGGTGAGAGAGAGTGTACAGATAAAAAAAAAAAATGGTCATAAAACCATCTAACCAGGAACAAACCTCACGCGCACAGCGGTATTAGGGGTGTCATAAAGGCGTAAACCATAAACTATGAAGCACAGAAAGCGACCACATTGATTAGGAATAGCATGAAGCTGGTGAGACAGATTGGTCTTCATGAGGTGTTTGAGGATTTTGGTGGGTAAGCTCTTGTCAACCGACTGCCGTTACTTTTCTACTTTTGATACTTAATATCTGGTTGATTTCTGGCATTACACTTGACAAGTATACTTTAGAAGAAAGAGCATTGAATGACGATTGTAAGAGCGTATATCATTGCATGTGGAATCGACTATGCAGGCATTTATGAACGCACGAACACCGAAAAGTAAAGCAAGATGGACGGTTAAGAAGGTCGACCACATAGGAACTCTGTGGCCGCCGTCGCACCTGCGTTCGATTCCTTGCGAAAGGTTCTAATAATTTCGGAATATTCGCTTTTTTATGACAATTTTCTTAATATATAATTTTGTCAATTATGAAGGAAATTGATGCTCGAAGATGATTTGACTTAATACTGATTTTTGACACGTGCGTGAAATTATATTCATGGGAGGTAAACGAATCCTTGCCGTAGCTTTCGGAAGCGTCACATAGGCCTAGTCCTGACTGCAGGCTCTGTCTCTCTCTATCTCTCTGATATCATTGTTATATATGGCTATTATAAATAACGCTGTAGTATTATGGTTATTTACTCAAATATTATTATTTTTATTATAATTCTATTCACTTACCTCCGATAACCTGCGACAGCGAATTCACTTTCCCAATGCATTCCTTACGACAGTGAATTCAAGGTGAAATTGAATTCGATCTGACAGTGAATTTTATTCACGTACATAAATAAATATTACCACTTACGTATCCACAACGGAGGAGGCTCAGAATACTGCTATGTGTGCGTCTGTCGTCACATATCTCCAGGTACTACATGCATCGATTAAATGAGTAACTTTCCCATTGATCATGTGTGATCAGCCAAAGCAGTCATGAGTCAATAGTGCAAATCTCATATACACATTTCGCCCCCCTTTTCCAAAATCAGTCATGATTAATAGGGGAGGAGGTGAATTGATGTTCAATTAAGTGACAGGAGGTCACGCCTGACCTTTGCCATCTACTGGCTGAATGTTTGACCACCATATCTATTTTCCAGTCAATCCATTTTCATACATTTTTTTTTCATGGCCGGAAGTCTAATTGCAGTGCCGTCTTCCGTTCACACTTTTAGTACCACAGGAACCGACGACCACCATCTTTGTTCCTGACTCTGTTGCTTGGTTGCTGGTCGCTGTCTGTTTTCTATTTTTTTATTTATTTATTTATTTGTGAATTGTACAGATTATATAATTTGAGTTTTATTTCTTGATAATAGTATAATTCTGTTTAGCGAAAGTTCCAATGTTCTAATTTTAACCTTAATATTAACACATAATGATTTTGCAATATATTTACAAAGTAAATTATACATAATACGGTTTTCACGAGCCATTTCTTAATAATGTATAATGTTGAGGTTCATCAAGATGAAAACTTATATGAGGAAGATGATGCTGCTGCTGCTGCTGCTGTGGTCTGTGTCCTTTGGGTGAAAGCTTCTCTCTCCTGCTTCCGATTCCTCCGCTAATTCTCTGTTGCACCGAACTAATTTACTCCATATACTGGTTGCCACTCTGTATAATCTCTGAATAATTGGTTCTGCTTTGTATCTTTTGTGTATTTGTTCTATTATTCAGATCCTCATCTTCTCGGTTGTTACTCACTGCAGACCTTAGTATCTTGTTTTGGATTTTGTGTAATGCACTTATATTGGAAGGCGATACTGCTAAACACGTGGATGTTGGTGGATGTTCCAGTATTGGTCTTATTATTAGGCTTTTGTTGGAATGGATCCCAGTATTTGTGTTCTTATTCCTAAACTTCTGGAGAAGAAGAAGTTCCAATTGCACAACTTTCTCTGAATGGAGGAAGCTGCTTTTCCACAGTCCTCAACAACGGTGTCAGGAATCAAGGTAGAGCCAGAGCATATTGCACGAGTAACGTAACAGCAAGACGAATAAAAAAAAGATATTTATTCACGATATAACACGTGTCATGCCTCAAGGTTTGTTTTCTCTCTCTCTCTCTCTCTCTCTCTCTCTCTCTCTCTCTCTCTCTCTCTCTCTCTTTTCACCACTTCCGTAGGATGAAACTGTATGGCGTTTGTGTGTGTGTGTGTGTGTGTGTAGAGAGAGAGAGAGAGAGAGAGAGAGAGAGAGAGAGAGAGAGAGAGAAGCTGTACACACGAAAGGAGATTGCGAGCATACCGTAACATTCTCCCGTCCGAATGATTCCGTTGATGTACGTTTTGAAAATACGTATACATGAAGGATGGTGATGACCCGACTTCAGCCAACTCCGGCGCGATCCTCCTCACGACAAATAATTCAGAACTATCTTCTCCCTCAATGACGAAAGCAATCAAATGTGTGTCCATCCGTCCATCACTCGAGAACCAAGTTACGAGGCGCCATTTCCGCCGAAGTGCGGGTTCGAAGAACAAGTCCTCTTCCTTTCCCCCCGCCCCCCTTCCTCTTCAGACACTTGCTCAGAAAAGTGTGCTATGCGCCGCCTTTGTTATGGTCGAGAATTGCTTGTGGTGCAGAGCATTTATTTCCCCCCCTAAAGTTTCCGCACCGATAATACTGCTGTATTAGATGCCACGAAGAAGTAGGCCAGGCTATCTACACCCTAGTTTTTATTTTATTTTCTTATTTTTTTTATTTGGTCGGGCGTCCCTCGAACACTACTGTGGAAAACAGCAAAAATGAATTCCAGGAATATAAAAAGAGGCCTGCTCTAGAGTGGGTCTATTGTGGCGTCGTCTCTTCACCTCTGCCAACCTCCAACCCCCTTCCTTCCCCCTCCCCCTCTCCCCTCCCTACATGCCTCGGCCTGTCTAGGGACTGAAGCAACCAAGGAAGATTCGATAAGCAAAACCATGTGTTATTGTGTTCTGCATGTTGTCGACACCCTACCCCCGACCCCCCCCCCTGAAAAGACCGATCTTTTCATTGTGATCCCCTAGATTTGCGTATTAATATAGGTAACACGGTTCGGGGCGGGTGGGGCGGGAGGTCGGGGGAGGTTGGGATCTAGCCATAACCAGTCGGTGGCGTTCATATTGAAGGTTAAGTTCCCTTGGCCGTCCTAGCACTTTGGTTAAGCATTTTATTCCAAGGTCCGTAATATGGCATTGTAGTAGTATCTTCTTCCTTACTCCAACACTCACCTTCTGCAGTTCATGCTCGAGAGACCAACTACACCAGTGACTTGTGTTGAAGCGAAGGTTTAGGACAGTGAAACCGAGGCCTAGAAAATTTGGAATTTGGATCAGTAAATCGACATATATCAATTTTCACGAGCTTTTATATTTGGAATCTCCATAAAACAAGACTGCATTTCTTGACTAGTACCCAGGCCACTTTTTATATTAGTGTAATACTCCCAATGGTTTGAAAATCTCTAGATACTAAAGTTTCATCTAGAGAGCCTGATCAGTTTCTCCATAGGTCTGGAATTACTTTTGACTTACTGCATATTGGGAAAATCAGTTGCCTTAAATAATTACCTCAAACTAGTAAGAGATATTGGTAGTACTTTCGCTAGGAGTTTATAACTTTCCCCTCAACTAGTATTTAATGATACTAGTGCGGATATTTTTCACACTTCATTATGAAAAAGTCGAAATCAACTCTTCTTCTTAGAGAACCTTTCCAGGAACAGGAATTTCCTTTAGTCTACAATTAAACATCTAATTCACTGGTTAGGAAGGATTAACTGACCTTCTGCAAATCCTGTTTTTATTACAGCCTTATACGAATGAGTAATACAACTCATACTTTCACACATCGAGGTCAAAAGCCCTTCTGAAAGTATGAACACCCAACAGCAATTTCAAAGCAGCACCAGGACTGTAGAAAGGAAATTGACAACAGAACTCCAATCACGTCTACACTGGAAGATTGAGTGACAACCTTCAGTGAAAACTAGAGACGAGTTTCATAATCACATTCTCTTGAAAACTCCAATATTATGGAGCTGCGAATGGCACTCCACAAGTTTCTTTCAGCCATGACAAGATCTATGGAAACCAAAATAGTGCGCTTGTTAAAAAAAAAAAAGAAATGGTAAATGGCAAAATGACTCAAATACTATGCATTTACTGGATATTAAGTAATACTGGTTTTTATTACGAGCAATATATATATATATATATATAAATATATATATATATATATATATATCATATATATATATATATATATATATATAGATATATATATAATATATAAGATATAGAAAATGAATAAATAAAAAATGTTAAGCTCTTACAGGATGCCAGGTAATACTGATTTTATAACAAACTCCCCCCCAAAATTTACATTAATTTGTGTAACTACATTATTCAATGCAAATAATCAATTTCTCAATTTCCAGAGGACCCTCTCTCTCTCTCTCTCTCTCTCTCTCTCTCTCTCTCTCTCTCTCTCTCTCTCTCTCTCTCTCTCTCTCCAGGTTTTACACGAATGAAGCAAATGATGCCTCGAGGACAGTCTAGTACTAAGGTCTAGTGAAACTAGATCAGTTGCAAGTACGCCCAGTTAGTCCTCGACATACGATCGTTGAAGAAGTGGTCACAAATTCCAAGCAGTAGAAAACCTTTAGAGATTTCTGGCCACTGTTTTTAATGACGTTTTTATTCTGTTGCATTCTTAAAGTTCCTGGAATGGTTATTCCACCTCTTGTCTGAAGCAATTGCATTCAACCAACATCCACCAAGAGTCCACTATTCCCAATACGAAATATTTTCATTTAGTCTTACACCTCAAACACTTCTTCAAGAAATATATTGGGCCTAAAACCTAGAGTTCAGTATAAGAAAAAAACAAATATTAAGTTCAGTAACTGTTTAAACAATTCTCCAAAAAAATATATTTGGTCTAAAACCTAGAGTTCAGTAAAGAAAACAAAACTTATATTAAGTTTAGTCACTGTTTAAACAATTCTTCGTGAAATTTATTTATTTGGTCTGTCTCTTGGCAACGTCTGCTGCTGCTGGCTGCACAGGCACAGCAATGATGCCAACCCCTTTAACCCTATGCCACACTACAGAAGACGAGAAATTATCGTACATAGATGGAAATTACTCAACATTCTGAGGTTGTGGAAATAAGAACTAATACTAATGAAGATATTAATCAATACAGGCAGGCATTGTTACAATTACCCTACACTTGAAAATATTGCCCTTATGTATAAAATATTTGGTCAAATTATCCTACGTGTAGGGCAATTACCCTGCGGTTGGCAACACTGAGGCACACCTGCAGCCGTGGGCAGTGTTGGCAGTTAATGATATTTCAGCCATCTGAACATTTTCTGTAAAAATTCTGTAGAAATCTGTAGATGTGAAACAAAACCTTGAACTAAATCTGCAGGATCGCTTGTTTATTCTTAATCACTTTGTCATTCATTTATTTTCACATCTTAATAAGGATGAAATTCGGGCAAATAAAAGAACTTTCATTTAATACTAATTTTAAGTTCTGAACACAGCCAAAATTATGCCGGGTATCGTCTCTCCGAATAGCATTCAATAACGAGAACTAAAGGAGTAAACAACTTGTTATTCTCTTGATAGACATCCTCAAACAAAAGAGGTGAACGGTAATTCCTTTGGACTGCAGAACAGGAAAATTAAAGAAAAAGTTACTATGCACTCACAAACATGTCTAATTGAAATCAACGTTTCTCTTATGTCGTGCATTTCTCGTCTGTCATACTGCGTCCAGATTTCCTTCCTTATTACAATAATCGGAAAAATGACGTATTTGAACCAAACAAAAAATTCTTTCAGTTTTCTTCAGAAGATTGAAAAAGAAACCCACAAAATCACTTTGTAACTTGTTTACTTCTAAGTATTTACATTTAGTTTTACTGTGTAGTAAAACTAAATGTAAATACTTAGAAGTAAACAAGTTACAAAGTGATTTAGTGGGTTTCTTTTTCAATGACGTAATTTTTACCATTTATTTTGTAGGGAACAAACCTGTGTTGCAGTAGGTAACCTACTTCTTTTTTTTATTTTTATTTATTTTTTTCTGATATGAAGTAGGACAACTCTTCCAACTAAAAAATCTTAGCTGGGCAAACTGAACATAGTTAAGGTTAACATCAAGCCTTTCAAGGAAATTATGAAACAGCCTCAACTTGACTTCATAGTCAAAAGAAGACACCAGATGAATTATTGAGGAACTTGATTCTTTATCCAGTTACATCTGAGTCAACAGGAAATCTTTTGCCATTTGAGAGGCATCTGAAAAAAAACAGGCCGTTTATCTAAAATTCTTTAATTCTTGTGTATCAAGAGAGCTTCATTTCTCAGCTCACTCCTTAATTGGGTACCAAGAGTCATTACCTGCTGAGGTTTAAATCTTCGAGGTTCCCTTGTGTTTATTTTCTTTAGTAGTGTCTTATCAACACAGCCTTTCTGGAATGGCATTCCACAATCACTGCATTGTTTTAAGAGCTGAAGTCCTAGATTGAAAAAATCTATGAATAATAGATATAATTTGGTTATATCGTCCCATAGTCACAGCAGCATTTGCGCAGTTCATTTTGGCCACAACCATAAACAGAATCGAAGCATAAATAGCAAAGTGGCTTACATTCTATATTTTCGCAGCTCGGTTTCAGGATTTAGAGACGGGAGAGAATGATAAAAATCTGCGGATTTCCCCTATTTGGGAGGAAAAATCTGAAATTCTGCAACTCACAAAAATATGAAAATTTTAGATTAATTTGTAGATCTGGCGACACTGCAAAACGGTTCAGCAGGCAACTGGGGAAGTTATTACCTCTCTCTCTCTCTCTCTCTCTCTCTCTCTCTCTCTCTCTCTCTCTCTCTCTCTCTCTCTCTCAGGGAATTTTCGTCTCCATTCCCCCAAACTGTAAGGTTGAGAATTGCGAATCTCACTCCTCAAAGCTTACACCTACAGTCATTGTCTGTTGTAGATAAACTAAATATGCTCATGCATTTGTTTCTCAGTGACCTTCGTTGTTGCAACGCCAGATCTGTTAGATCAATAAATCAATCAAAGGGTTTGGCCAACGCTCTATCTTTAGTATGTAGAATTGGAAAAAAAAATATAAATTATCTTCTTTCGATATCAGCAATACGAATCTTTGCTCGTTGTTGCTGAAACACAGCATTATGAAATAGATTCTCTCTCTCTCTCTCTCTCTCTCTCTCTCTCTCTCTCTCTCTCTCTCTCCTCAACAGTGACACCTGCAGTTGGGAAGTCAAGGATATAAGTAGCTTCCCGGAGCAGAGCTCAAATGGGCCTATATAAGTCTATTCAACACTATTTGATAGCTAGTTGACATCGGTTACTTTTCTACATTATTTAATACCTTGTGATTGCAGTTATATATATATATATATATATATATATATATATATATATATATATATATATATATATATATATATATATACATGCAATATATGAAATTGACTGTGGAACAAGTGAAAATCATAATGGACAATGAATTTCATGGTAACAGTGAATTACCAACGCCCACTTTAATTCATTCTGACAGTGAATTCATTGTGCCAGAGAATTCTTTGTAACAGTTAATTCATGTGGCAGTGAATTCACTGTAATAGTAAATAACGATGACAATGAATTCATGGTACAGTGAATTCACTCTGAAGAAAGAAACCATGCTTGGTTTAAATTAAAAACTGGTTTAATAATAATAATGATCAAGATTTAGCCCTCAACTGATTCCAAAAGTGACTTCATACTTGACGCCGTAGAAGATCATGTTTAATCATATTGCTTGTTTCCTTTCTACATGAAAGGTTTGAAGAATCTCCAGCCTCGGTCTATAAACATTAAAAGGCAACAAATTCGTAACAATGATGTGGATTTTCACTTTAAAAATAAAGCTCATGATTAGGTTAATGTTAATGTAGGCTAATGCATTAGAACTCGTGTGAACTCGAAATGCCTCTGTTATGAGCTTCCGTGTTCTCGATTATTTTGATTAGCTCACTGCTGTACAAGTATAAAGGTAGATATCAAGGGCATAACTACACCTGCGGAAACACATGATAATTTCATTAATTGTCGCTGGTTCAAAGCAGACACACACACACCTATATATATATATATATATATATATATATATATATATATATATATATATATATATAGATAGAGAGAGAGAGAGAGAGAGAGAGAGAGAGAGGCGGGCGGGTGGGGGGGTGGGTGGTGGAGAGAGAGAGAGAGGGGGAGAGAGAGAGAGAAAGCGACACGTGTAGTGTTTGTGAAGCCATGAATGTGCTCTACAACATTACATTCTCTCTCTCTCTCTCTCTCTATCAGTGGTTTTTCTTCAAACAGTCATGTCATTGATTATATCCCAGCCCCATCTCCCACCCTCAAAAAAAAAAAAAGAAAAAAATGAGTTTCACAAGTTTGTTTTCCTATGTTGAATACAATAATACAAAATAGAATTATATATTTCAAAAGCAGATTGAGACCGAAGGCGTCTTCTGTTGTCCAGCGGAATAAACTGAAGCTAAAACAAGAAGAAGAAGAAAAGAAAAAGATTGGCGATTAATCCAAACCGAAGACAAGTGGCGGTCTGATGACAAAGGATCTTTTTAGACTTTCCGACTGGCAGTAGTCCAGGGTCAGACTCCGTAGCCGCAAGGGGTAGGGCCGTCAATGCACCTCACGTGGTGCGCTGTAGGCATTAACGTTAATTCCACTGCGGCCTCCCCTTCGGCCCCTGCTGCAACCTCATTCATTTTCATTCGTTTTTACTGTATCTCCATCCCTATTCTCTGTCTTCCATCCTGCTATCCATAACCCTCTGCCAATACTTTCTTCATAATACAACTACTTTGAGGAAGTTGTCCTCCCGTGACGCCTTTCAAAAAACGCCTCTTGGTCAGGTGTTCCCTTGCAGCGATGAAGACTCGTAGGTCCCAGCGCTTGCCATCAGGCCTCGCTCTCATAATTTCCCATTCTAGGGGGCTCCAGGATCAGAGAGTCGATAGTCGATGAGGTTATTCAGCGCTGAAAAGGAAATTGAGAGTACGAAGGCTTGACAGGTGTCAGAGCAGTTTGCAATGCGAAAACTGATGCCACGAGAGGGTTAAGGAAAGTCATATGGCAGAGAGAGAATATGAACGGAGCAACGCTAAAACGAGGAAAGAATATAATGGTACATAGAAACGATTGCTATCGTTCCTTATATGGAACTGTGGATTCCCCTAAAAATTTGGTCCCCATCAAATATTCTGGGATTTAAATAGCGAGGCCAGTTCCTGTGGTATACTGAAATCACGTGCATCTGCTGTGATTGTTAAGCACACACACACACACACACACCACACACACACACACATATATATATATATATATATATATATATATATATATATATATATATATATATATACATATATATATGTATGTATAATGTATGCATACATAATAAACACACAATCACATGTGGAACAGACATTAAGTTTCTGATTCACACCGAGATCGAACCCAGGTGTTTCAATTGAAAGGTTTCGTTGGTGGAGCCCTTCTTGCCTTTCAGTTGAAAGACCTGGATTGGATCCCGGTGTGAGTCAGAAGTGTATGTATGTATGCATCCACGTATAATGTTCGATGTGAGTTGATCATGCATAGTATACCCATCGACATACGACCCACTCGGGCTGTGAGGAGGAGGAGCACCTGGAGACTGGTTGACGACGAAGGCGAAGCTCAGGTGTCGGCAAAATCGCCTCCTGTTTTGCGCACGAGTAATAAATGAATGGCCATCTTAAACAAAGCAGACAGGCCCTTCAGGCTGCCTTAAGGGCTGCGTGCTGTCTGGAAAATTCCCGCATTTATTGGAAACTGAATAATTAGATATTGGCGCCGCTCGTCGAGTAGTGACCTCGACGTTAGAGAGTTGCTCTGAAGCGTCCTCCGTGAATCATACATTAGCTTTCACATGACTTTGTGCGTCGCTGTTTTCGCTTCCTGAATTCATACCAACCTCCTCCTCCTCCTCCTCCTCCTCCTCCTCTCCAATCACGAGACAACACAACACCCAAGTCTGAGTCACAACAGAGCAGCCATTCCTGATGTTAATCACTATTTTGACCCCGCGGCGTGGTAGTGCCGTCAGTGTATCTTATATGGTGCACTGTAGGTGTTACTTAAGGTTCTTTGCAGCGTCCCCTCTGGCCCTTAACTGCAGCCCCCTTTCATTCTTTCTTCCATTTTACTTTCCACCCTCTCCTCACAATTGCTTCACAGTGCAACTGTCTTGGGGTTTTCCTCCTGTTACACCGTCCAGACCTTTTATTGCCAATTTTTCTTTCCAGCGCTGAATGACCTCATGGTTCCCAGTGCTTGGCCTTTGGCCTAAACCTTATATTCCATTCCACAAACGATTCATGATGTTAATCCCTGAGTTGAAAAGTTTCCATCACTTGATTAAAGGTTGAAATTGTGTTGAACTGTGTTGCTCCTCTCTCTCTCTCTCTCTCTCTCTCTCTCTGTCGATGTCTGACGTTAACCTAGTGGTTTTTATTATTGTGAATCTCAATTCGAAGTCATCAGTTATGCGCTGTCATCTTACTTCGTCCATAATTGTGACCTCGTTTTGCTGTCTTCAAATGATCGATGTTTCGAAGAAGCAGTGAAGACTGACTGATTCCATGATCGGGAATTAGACAAATGTAGAAGTGGATGACATCGAATTCACTCTACCTCGGAAGTTATTCCAAAGTCAAGTGTATTCGTTATGAGCTGCTGGTTTTTGCTTAACACTTGTCACCATAAATTGAATGGAATGGAATATAAAATTGAGGCCAAAGCCAATCGCTGGAGCCTGTGAGGTCATTCGGTACTGAGTGGGAAGATGGGAGTAAAAGGTTTGAAAGGTGTTAAAAGGGCGAAAACCTCTAAGCAGTTGCACTATGAAACAATTGTTGGGAGAGAGTGGAAAGAGAGATAATATGAAAGGAGGTATAATAAAAGGATTAAAAGAGGTTGCTGGTAGGGCACGGAGAGTTGCTGCTATGAGCCTTCAGTAATGCCTACAGTTCACCGCGTGAGATACACTGACGTCACTACCCCCCCTACGAATAATATGACTTGACTTTTGAAAAGAATGCAAAGTGAATGCGCACCAAATCTGTGTTACTGTTGCTTCGAGAGAAATTGCCTGAATCGAATTTGAGGATCAATTCTCGTGCGAGAAATCATTTCTCTGGCTCCTTCTCCTCTTCCCCCTCCTCCTCCTCTTACTCCTCCTCTTACTCCTCCCCCTGCCAATCATTCCTGTCGGGATTTTCTTTACGAGCAACTTTAAAACGACAGATTATGCGTCAAAATTTCGATCACGAGAGAGGAGTTACTTGCTTGCTCGCAAATGTATACATTCCCGCGATCCCCTGACCTTCAGCCTACGTGCACACTATCGCTCTCTCTCTCTCTCTCTCTCTCTCTGCTCTCTGTTGCTTTACCGTACCACAATGAAATTTTTCGAGAAAAATATTTATACATCTATTCGTATGTATGTACGTAAGTATGTGTGTGTATTTTCATTTCCTAATATGTGGTCATTATTATTATTCCCCATAGCAAAGGAAGGAAGGCTCTAGAGGAAAACAAGACAGCTCTCCTCACCGATACATTCATATATGGCTACTACTTGATGGTGAAAGAACCCCCTCCCCACCCATGACAACTTCCACACCGTCGGCCTCTTCATTCGCTTCACAGACGTTCATGATCTTTGAAATTCCTCCTAAACCCTCTTAATTTTTGTCTCAGTGATGGAAGTCAGCAAGATATATAGGAAATGAGTGAGAGAGAGAGAGAGAGAGAGAGAGAGAGAGAGAGAGAGAGAGAGAGAGAGAGAGAGAGAGACTTATGATGACCTTGAACTCGTTTCATTATGGGTT
Source organism: Macrobrachium nipponense (assembly GCF_015104395.2). NCBI lineage: Eukaryota > Metazoa > Arthropoda > Malacostraca > Decapoda > Palaemonidae > Macrobrachium > Macrobrachium nipponense. Next base: position 10,136,994 of record NC_087214.1, on the reverse strand, counting down.
CTTCATCGTAAAATATGAGCTTCATTTTCACGCCAGTACGGAATCGTTGCCATTTTTTACAGAACCATTCTAACCCACAAAACACATAATTTACAACTATATGTTCTCCTTCAGAAAATTCCGAATACCGTAGGAAGAGAATTTTGCATATCTCTCCCTATGAGTAAGAGATTTATCTCCAGAAGAGCTGACAAGGTCTCACAGAAGACGTTTCTTGGGGCAAATGAACGGACGATTAATTTTATTTAACCCTAATCTGTTTTAACAGAAACTCTGATAAGGTCATTTAAATGTGGATCCATTCAATTTTATGGTGTCATTTGGTTTTCCTTCCACTAATTTCCTTTGGTAATTCATTGAGCTGCTGTGGCGATTTCCTGAGAACTTTTGAACGGTCTTTTGAACTCTGGAGTTACTGGAAGGGGTCGTCAAAGTGTTAGGTGGAAGATCCCTCATCGCCAGGATCAGACTTATAACAGCACAAGTTTTTTGTTCTCTCCCTGAAGTAGCTGTGATGACCACTTCTATTTTGACGCCCCTTTTCTCCAATAATAATAATAATAATAATAATAATAATAATAATAATAATAATATAATAATAATAATAATATTTAGTATAAAGTACTTGCATTATGCCATATATATCCCTGTGAACCTTTACATTATTTATTCAGAGTTGAATTGAACAAATTCATCGATTGAAAAGCAAAGGAAAAGAGTCCTTATTGCGCCATTTAACTTCCACACTTGTTGTCACCCCACCCCCTGGAATGTTAAGTTACCCCGAGGGGGTGATTTACCCCCAATCCGCCAGGGTTTCGCAAACAAAGAGCTAAAACCCTGATATTATCACTGTTGTTGCGGAAATATTAACCGAAATTGGACCACGTCAGGAGGCTAAAACGCAGCAACAACCCTCATCAGCCACTTCTTCCTTTGATCTAATTCCCCCCTTTCGAAGTCTATTTCTATTTCAAGCAGAGTTAAATCTAAATGCCCACCCTCCCTCACACCTCCTCTGCAATATCTATTATTTATTAATTTTTTTTTCCTTTTTAATAAGTGAGATCTCTTTTTTCGGCATTTCCCTTTACCTCCTCTTGCTACTTCTTCATGAACACCTTGATATTCTTTGGAAGCTTCAATTACAAGTCAATTTTTCCTGGAGCTTGTTCCATTCGAATAGGTTTCATCTTCCGAGTAATAATAACAATAATATTTTGGTAAAAGACCCTCTTTCGGGCAAATTCTTTACATATTTTAAGAAAAATAGAAAAGACAATATTTAAAATCTACTCAACTCTCTTAATTTTGCCATTCCCTTTAACAGAATAATAATAATAATAATAATAATAATAATAATAATAATAATAATAATAATAATAATAATAATAATAAGAATTGGTACAAAATACTTGCATTGGTTCATTCAACCACATAATATATATATCCCTGTGAACCTTTATTATTTATAATATCTGGGAGTTAAAATGAACGAATTCATCGATTGAAAAGCAATGGAAAAGAGTCTTTATTGCGCCTTTTAACTTCCACACTTGTTGTTAACCCCCTGGAATGCTAAACTACCCCAAGGGAGTAATTTACCCCCAATCAGCAACGTGTTCTTCAGACAAAAAGCAAAACCTTGACTGATATCACAGGTGTTTCGGACAATTAACTTTGAGCCGACATTGGGTGACTTCAGGAGGCTAAAACGCGGTGCAGGGTTCCTATGGGCTTCTTACATTCGAAGAGGTTTCATCTTCTTAATAATAATGATAATAATTCTTTCATTTTTCTCAGCTGTCTAAGATGTCCTTGTTCAGATAATCGCAATTCCAGACGTGAACTTCCTACAGCTCTGAGCACCTTTTCTCCTCGTTTGTCAATTCGGTTTTTCAAGACCTTTGAACAATCAGCAGATTTCACTGATTCCCTGAAGCTCTTCTGTGAATGATATTTAAAAAGCTTGTAAAACCCAGCACTGAAAATGAGGACATTCCTCGCTGATTTCTTGACATTCCACTGGAGTGTTAACCTTCTCACTGATTGCAGTCTAAAATAAAAATGAATTTTACTCTTTACTCATTTGTCGGAATCGATTCATAAAAAGCAGCAGCTGTCACCTGGCTGAATATCAGACTGCTCCTCTGCATGATATGATAACCTCACTACCTGTCTGCCACTTCTGTGTTTCCTTCATTGTTTTGTCATTGCCATAAATGCTCTTTCTAAACCTCTGAAGAAGAACCCTGATATACTCTAATACAAAACATTGAAATGATGTTCTTGGGAGCAAGGTTATTTTCATAGGTGCGTTTTATTAATCTCAAACACAGTGCGCTTCTTGTCATTTTGTTATTGTAATCTTGGGTCCTGGGTTCAGATTCATACCAGTCTGATGGGTAAAGGTGCTCTTGTTGACGCACGTCAAAGTGATGTTGAAGTAGAAAGGACGGATAATTTTGATTTGACTGATGCTTGCAGGCACAAGCACACGCATTTTGATGTGCAAGGAGTTGGGGAAAGATATTTTCAATTTTTATAACACATTTCTCATCCATCTTCACCTCCGAGGGTTGTTAATGACTGAAGTCGAATCAGTCAGGTAGAATAAGGGAGTCCTTTAACACGTTCATGACCAAATATTCTATGCCTCATTGTAGTAGGTGTCTCCCTTTCTCCGGGTCGTTTTCTTTTTATAGATAGTGGTTCTTATTTTCCGATATTTCCCCGCATTTTCTTAAAAAGTTCTAAATGGAAAGGCTATTTTACACCCTGTTTCTTAGAAACCCTAAGTAGTTTTCAGATAAACTGAATAACTTCAGGGTTAATGAAAATTGTCATTGAAAGTATTCGTCTAATTTCAGCAGCCCATTAATAAACAAGGGAGAGAGAGAGAGAGAGAGAGAGAGAGAGAGAGAGAGAGAGAGAGAGAGAGAGAGAGACTTGAATAGCTACTTCCTCACTCCATTTATTTTTCATTCTTGTCTTATGAAGTCTACAGCAAAGGAAATTCAGCTTTAATGTTTCTCCTCGTTAAAGGAAAACTGAGGCGGAGATAAAACTCGAAATAAATTGTTGATAAAATGACTGAACCCAGAAATACCTTGGGAAGCATCATCGGTCTTTGTCTGATAAGAAATTTTCGACTTTTCTTAACTAAGGCGTTCAACTCAATTGTTGTTGAAGGGTACGAAAAGAAGAAGAAGAAGAAAAAAACATGAGAATTAGATATGTCAGTCAACTGGGACTCTTGGGCATCTCTTAGTTTTCCCACCTTATGTTTTGTTTGAGTGAGATTCTTATGCTGAGGATCCAAGATGCTTTCTCTTCTCAGTCTCAAGGTTATTATAAAGTCTTGGTGAGGCTCAGAACTGAATGATTCTCGCTGATTCGCGGCAAAGAAAAATGTCAAAGCTTGAACCTTTGTGACTTGTATTTTACACATAATACTGACTTAATTTCCTGATGATGATTACAATTAAAGGCTGTTAATTATTGAATTTTCATACCATTAATATATATTTAAATGCCAAATTAAACAGCCAAAAACGATATCAAGTTCACAAAAGTAACAGAATAGCTGTCTAAACTGTGACTGAGTAACTGTCTAAACTAAGAGAGCTGTTAGTATTGAACAGGGGAATCGATTAAAACCCGACTC
>NC_087214.1:10069962-10132827 GCF_015104395.2 Macrobrachium nipponense | reverse complement strand
GGAACTTCTTTGAGTGACTGTACAAAATCCCAACCGTTCCCAAACTTCAAATCCAAGCCAGTGTTCCATTTTTGCGAGATAAAACCTTTAACCAAAAGCGTTCCCAGAGACTTCAAGACTTTATGGCATAGCTAAAATGAATCTAATTCCAAAGAATCCTGTGGAGAATGGATCTTTATTCAGTACTAAAGACGTTGAAGCGACCTTACGACGTCTGGGGGTGATATAGCTATAAATGCGATTGTCCTACTCGGTGTTCTCGAGGAACTTACGAGGCTGCACCCAAAGACTTCTCAAAGTACGCGCCCACTCTCACAGAGGCGTTCAGCTATCGAATGGGCAATAAATTGAGTCATCCCCCGAATTTTCGAATATAAGAGACCATGCAAAAAAATGTGGTAGTAACATTGAAGACGATCAATTTAGAATCATTACAAGGGCCCCTCTTACGAGCTAGCACTATCTATTCTGGAATCACTAGCTATCAAACAGACAGGAAGTATACCGTTAATTGTTGAATGCCCAAAACTCCTCCATCTCTCTCTCTCTCTCTCTCTCTCTCTCTCTCTCTCTCTCTCTCTCCCTGTCAACCGCTTCTTCGCTTATCAGTCGCTCTCCTTCTCCCTCCATATATAGGTTGGTACCTCCTGCAGTGACGAATCTATCCTTATGTACATTTGTTTTTATAGAGATTATTGTATAATTTATTTGTATTTATAATCTAAAATACTCATTCTTTTATTACAGCCTTGAGAATGAGACTTGTTGTCTTGAAACGTCGGCACTATAGAGATGTTTCTATGCACCACTCTGTCTCCACTACCCTCTGGTCATCATATAATAACTGACTGTCAGCTGTCCTGCCTGTATCTACTTCTATCTGCTATCTAATCTATCTATCTATCTATCTATCTATCTATCTATCTATCTATTATAAATATATATATATATATATATATAATATATATAATATATATATATAACATATATATATACATGCATAGATATATACACACACATATATATATATATATATATATCTATAATATAGATATATATATATATATATATAATAGATATATATATATATACACGCTTAGGAATGACAGCAGAATTGCACTAGACTTCAGTATATGAGCGGAATACCACAGGAGCTGACTGGCTATTTCAATTCCCAGAATATTTGATGGGGACCCAGTTTTCTGAGGAATAAGCTAGTTTCATATGAGGAATGATAGCAATCGTTTGTATGTGCCATTATATCCTTGACTCCTTTTAGTGTTGCTCCGTTCATATTCTCTCTGTCATCTGACTTTCCTCAACCCTCATCGTGATCTGTTTCATATTGCAACTGCTCTGGGGGTTTCCTCCCGTGACACCTGTCAACCCTTCTAACTCTCAGTCTCCGTTTCAGTACTGAATGTCCTCACGGGGCCCAGAGCTTAGCTTTTGGCTTTCAGTTCTATATTCTTTTCTATTCTGACACAAATTTTGAACTCATCGACTATCGACTCTCTGATCCCGGAACTGGAATAGGAAATATGAGATCTAGTCCTGATGCCAACGCTGGTACCTATAAGGTCATTCAGCGCTGCAGCAAGGAAAATTGACGGTAGAGGCGTTTTGAAAGGTCCACCATGAGAAAAGGTATTCGGAGAGGGTTAAGGATAGCAAGATGGAAGACAGAGAATAGGAGAGAAGGTACAGTAAAAGAAATGACTGGGGTTGCGGGTAGGGGCGAAGGGAGGCTGCAAAGGACTTTAGATGAATGCCTACAAGCGCACCACGTGAGGTGCACTGATGGCACTGCCACTTACGGAGTCTGATCCTGGACCGCCAGTCGAAAGTCTAAAAAGATCCATTTCAGGAATGTTATCTACAACCTCTCCTTCTTTTTTTTTTTTTTTTTTAGCTTCAGTTTATTCGGCTGGACAACAGACGCCTTCAGTCTCCATCTGCTTTTGAAATAGATTATTTTATTTTGTATTGATTCCATAATGGAAAACAGACTGGAGAACCAATTTTTTTTTTGGGGGGTAAGACGGGGGGTGGTGAGGGCTGGGAAATAAAAAAATAAAATAATTATTGTATGAATTAAATATTTCAAACTGACATGCTATTTGAAAACAAAAAAATCACTGATAACGATCGATCGATCGTCGATCGATCGATTTAGAGAGAGAGAGAGAGAGAGAGAGAGTAGAGAGAGAGAGTGAGTGGTATCTATGACGCGCATTCATGACCTCACAAACAATACACGTGTTGCTATCTCTTTTTCTCTTTCTTCCTCTCTCTCATACACACACACACACACACACACACACACACACGCATATATATATATATATATATATATATATATATATATATATATATATATATATATATATATGGTATCTGTGTCACATTAGTAAAAATATTTCACAGATTCCGAGAGCTTCAGCCCTTAAAACAATGCAGTGATTGTGGAATGCCATTCCAGAAAGGCTGTGTTGATAAGACACTACTAAAGGAAATAAACACAGGGAACCTCGAAGATTTAAACCTCAGGAGGAAATGTCTCTCGGGTTCCAATTAAGGAGTGAGCTGAGAAAATGAAGCTACTCTGGATATACAAGAATTAAAGAAATTTAGATAAACAGCCTGTTTTTCAAAGCTGCCTCTCAGATGGCAGAAGATTTCCTGTTGACTCAGATGTAACTGGATAAAGAATCAAGTTCCTCAATAATTCGTCTGGTGTCTTCTTTTGACTATTGAAGTCAAGTTTGAGGCTGTTTTCATAGAATTTTCTTTCCTTGAAAGGCTTGATTTGATGTCAAACCTTGATACAACACCATAACTATGTTGAGCTTACCCAGCTAAGATTTTTTAGTTGAAGGAGTTGTCCTACTTTATATCAGAATGAAATAAATAAAAATCAAACAAAGAAGCAGGTTACCTATTGCAACACAGGTTTTTCCCTATACAAAATAAATGGTAAGAAATACGTCATTTTTTGAGATTATTTTAGTAAGGAAGGAAATCTGGACGCAGTATGACAGACGAGAAATGCACGCCATAAGCGAAACGTTTGATTTTCAATTAGACATGCTTGTGAGTGCATAGTAACTTTTTCTTTGATTTTTCTGTTCTGCAGTCCAAAGGAATTACCGTTCACCTCTTTTGTTTTGAGGATGTCTATCAGAGAATAACAAGTTGTTTACTCTCTTACTATGAGATTCAGGGCCTCTGTAACACGGTTTTTTCGCAATAACTTTTTATCTATGCATTTCATAAATATAACGCTTATTCAGAATACATATTATATCAACACATAAATTTTGAGTGTATTCTGCACTACGTAGGTTGAATAAATTTGGTACTTATAATGTAGTAAAAGTACCTTTTTGAAGACGGGCCAACTTACTCAGAGAAAGGTTTCGAACGCACTCGTTACGTAACTTATGACATCATTTCTTCCCTCTTTCTCGATGGATGATTGGCTGTACGTAACGAAGGCTAAACCTCTGGCAACAATGACATACAAATTTAAATACAAGCAAAGCAGTACACCTTTATGAACTCTGGAACATCTCCACTGATAATTGTCATAACGAACAAACCAACAAACTATGTTAATAAATACAAAAACACTTCGATTATTAGTCTAACTCCCAAAATAAGTTCGAAAGAAATTCACAGTCTACATTTCAGGTCACAATCATTGATTGACAAGATGTAGGGAATAGTTGGTAATTACCAAAAAACATAGTAGACAAGCTTGATTTGATAACTGCTATATCCAATGTCAAGCAATTTTTATTTATTGGCTATCTACCTATTTACTGGAAAAAAAATAGCCCTTACCGTATATTGGCTTAAACTTACACGCACAATAATTATCGTCAGAATGGTGACTTCATGAGGCTCCACCCACTTTCGCCTCGTTATAATTCAGGATAACACTGAAGGCTACCATGGGCATTGTTGGATTAGAAAATTTAACTTCTGGCTATAAAAACATAATTTCTCGAGTAGTTGTAAGAAGTGCTAAATATGATCCTCAAGGATCCTAGCAGTTGGTCTAAACTGTTTAATTTATGTATAGTTACTGCTATACTGTTGCGGCACTACTGCTACAGTAGTATTACTACGCTAGCACTTGATCACCCCCATCCCACATCTATGTATCGTTCCGCCATTCATAAAGTCTTTGGGTTTCAGAGCGATGGCATTTCTGTCTGGGTGGATGGGCGGGGTAACATTTTAACGGGTCAAAAGGTGTTTGTTTACCTTGCTTACGTAATGAATGTTTTTCGACTCTTGGCTCGTAATCATTGGCCATGGCGTCGGCTAGATCATTTTTACTCTATAAAAATCAAACTATCGGGTTTAGGTTATTGATAATGCTGACAAAATTTGTGTGGTTGTAAGATATACATATGTCAACTTTCAGCTACATCCGATGCTTTGACAAGGAGCAAAGTCCAAAAAACCGTGTTACAGAGACCCTGAATCTCATAGTAGTTCTCGTTATTGAATGCGATTCTTGGAGACGATACCCGGCATAATTTTGGCTGTGTTCAGAACTTAAAAGTAGAATTAAATGAAAGTTCTTTTATTTGCCCGAATTTCAACCTAATTAATATATGAAAATAAATGAATAACAAAGTGATTCAGAATAAACAAGCGATCCCGCAGATTTAGTTCAACGTTTTGTTTCACATCTACAGATTTCTACAGAAGTTTTACAGAAAATGTTCAGATGGTTGAAATATCTTAACTGCAACACTACCCACGGGTGCAGGTGTGCCTCAGTGTTGACAACCGCAGGGCAATTGCCCCCTAACACGTAGGGTAATTTGAACCAACCATTTATACATAAGGGCAATATTTTTAGTGTTTTTAAGGTAATTGTACCAAAATCCTGCCTGTATTGACCAATATCTTTCATTAGTATTAGTTTTCTTATTACCACACTCAGAAATATTGGGTAATTTCCAGTTATGTAGGATAATTTCTCGTCTTCTGTAGGGTGCATAGGGTTAGAGGGGTTAGCATAACTGCTGTGCCTGTGCAAGCAGCAGCAGCAGCAGCAGCAGACGTTGCCAAGAGACGTTGCCAAATAAATTTCTTGAAGAATTGTTTAGACAGTGACTGAACTTAATTTTAGTTTTGTTTTCTTTACTGAACTCTAGGTTTTAGACCAAATATATTTTTTGAAGCAATTGTTTAAACAGTTACTGAGCTTAATATTTATTTTTTTTCCTATACTGAACTCTAGGTTTTAGGCCCAATATATTTCTTGAAGAAGTGTTTGAGGTGTAAGACTAAATGAAAATATTTCGTATTGGGAATAGTGGACTCTTGGTGAAGTTGGTTGAATGCAATTGCTTCAGACAAGAGGTGGAATAACCACCATTCCAGGAACTTTAAGATGCAACAGAATAAAAACGTCATTAAAAACAAAAAAAGTGGCCAGAAATCTCTAAAGGTTTTCTACTGCTTGGAATTTGTGACCACTTCTTCAACGATCGTTATGTCGAGGTACTAACGGCGTACTTGCAACTGATCTAGTTTCACTAGACCTTAGTACTAGACTGTCCTCGAGGCATCATTTGCTTCATTCGTGTAAAACCTGGAGAGAGAGAGAGAGAGAGAGAGAGAGAGAGAGAGAGAGAGAGAGAGAGGGTCCTCTGGAAATTGAGAAGTTGATTATTTGCACTGAATAATGTAAAGTTACACAAATTAATGTAAATTTTTGGGGGAGTTGTTATAAAATCAGTATTACCTGGCATCCTGTAAGAGCTTAACATTTTTTTATTTATTCATTTTCTATCTGTTATCTATATATATAATATATTATAATATATATATATATATTTATATATATATATATATATTATATATATATACACACACACACCACACACAAAACACACACATATATATATATAATATATATATATATATTATATATATAGAATTATAATATATAATATAATTTCTGTAAAATAAAACCAGTATTACTTAGTATCCAGTAAATGAATAGTATTTGAGTCGGTTTGTCATTTATCCATTTTTTTTTTTAACAAGCGTACTTATTGGTTTCTATAGATCTTGTCATGGCTGAAAGAAACTTGTGGAGTGCCATTCGCAGCTCCATAATATTGGAGTTTTCAAGAGAATGTGATATTGAAACTCGTTCTATTTTCACTGAAAGGTGTTAATACAATCTTCCAAGTGTAGTCGTGATTGGAGTTCTGTTTGGCAATTTCCTCTCTACAGTGCTGGTGCTGCTTTGAAATTGCTGTTGGGTGTTCAGACTTTCAGAAGGGCTTTTGACCTCGATGTCTGAAAGTATGAGTTGTATTACTAATTCGTATAAGGCTGTAATAAAAAACAAAAAAGGATTTGCAGAAGGTCAGTTAATCCTCCTAACAGTGATTTAGAGACTAAAGGAATCCTGCTCCTGAAGGTCTCTAGAAGAAAGTTGATTTCGACTTTTTCATAATGAACTGTGAAAAATATCCGCACTAGCATCATAGTTGAGGGAAAGAAAGTTATAAACTCCTAGCGAAAGTACTACCAATATCTCTTACTAGTTTGAGGTAATTATTTAAGGCAACTGATTTTCCCAATATGCAGTAAAAGTCAAAAGTAATTCCAGACCTATGGAGAAACTGATCAGGCTCTCTAGATGAAACTTTAGTATCTAGAGATTTTCAACCATTGGGAGTATTACACTAATATAAAAAGATGGCCTGGGTACTAGTCAAGAAATGCAGTCTTGTTTTATGGAGATTCCAAATATAAAAGCTCGTGAAAATTGATATATGTCGATTTACTGATCCAAATTCCAAATTTCTAGGCCTCGGTTTCACTGTCCTAACCTTCGCTTCAACACAAGTCACTGGTGTAGTTGGTCTCTCGAGCATGAACTGCAGAAGGTGAGGTGTTGGAGTAAGGAAGAAGATACTACTACAATGCCATATTACGGACCTTATATTGGAATAAAATGCTTAACTAAAGTGCTAGGACGGCCAAGGAACTTAACCTTCAATATGAACGCCACGACTGTTATGGCTAGATCCCAACCTCCCCCGACCTCCCGCCCACCCCGCCAACCGTGTACCTATATTCATACGCAAATCTAGGGGATCACAATGAAAAATCGGCCTTTTCAGGGGGGCGGGGGTAGGGTGTCAGGGAAGCGGGACGCAAAACGAATTGCCAAAGTCGCACGCGTCCCACTTAGCGCATTTATTATTCATTATTGGATGCAAAGGCTTAGGACAACATGCAGAACACAATAACACATGGTTTTCCTTATCGAATCTTCCTTGGTTGCTTCAGTCCCTAGACAGGCCGAGGAGGTCCCCCAGCATGTGAGGGAGGGTAGAGGGGGAGGGGGAAGGAAGGGGGGTGGAGGTTGGCAGAAGGGTGAAAATGAGACGAAACGCCACAATAGACCCACTCTAGAGCAGGCCTCTTTTTATACTCCTGGAATTCATTTTTGCTGTTTTCCACAGTAGTCGTTCGAGGGACGCCCGACCAAATAAAAAAAATAAGAAAATAAAAATAAAAACTAGGGTGTAGATAGCCTGCCTACTTCTTCGTGGCTTCTAATACAGCAGTATTATCGGTGCGGAAACTTTAGGGGGGAAATGCTCTGCACCACAAGCAATTCTCGACCATAACAAAGGCGGCGCATAGCACACTTTCTGAGCGAGTGTCTGAAGAAGAGGAAGGGGGCGGGGGGAAAGGAAAAAGAGGACCTGTTCTTCGAACCCGCACTTCGGCGGAAATGGCGCCTCGTAACTTGGTTCTCGAGTGATGGATGGATGGACACACATTTGATTGCTTACGTCATTGAGGGAGAAGATAGTTCTGATTATTTGTCGTAAGGAGGATCGGAGCCGGCGTTGGCTGAAGTCGGGTCATCACCATCCTTCATATATACGTATTTTCAAAACGTACATCAACGGAATAATTCGGACGAAAAGAATGTTACGGTATGCTCGCAATCTCCTTTCGTGTGTACAGCTTCTCTCTCTCTCTCTCTCTCTCTCTCTCTCTCTCACACACACACACACACACACACACAAACGCCATACAGTTTCATCCTACGGAAGTGGTGAAACAAAAAGAGAGAGAGAGAGAGAGAGAGAGAGAGAGAGAGAGAGAGAGAGAGAGAAAACAAACCTTGAGGCATGACACTGTTATATCGTGAATAAATATCTTTTTTTATTCGTCTTGCTGTTACGTTACTCGTGCAATATACTCTGGCTCTACCTTGATTCCTGACACCGTTCTTACAGTCTTACAGTCTTACAGTTCGTTCGGGTTGCCCCAGGTCCCTCAGTTGCTAGTACATCTTCCGATATATTTTGCATCTTCCAATCTTGGATGGTCTGGGATGCAGTTTAGATATTTGTCGAGCTTATTCTTAAACACATCTACGCTCACTCCTGATATATTCCTCAGATGAGCTGGCAACGCATTGAATAGACGCTGCATTATCGATGCTTGTGCGTAGTGGATTAATGTCCTGTGTGCTTTTCCTTATTTTTCCTGGTATAGTTTTGGGCACTATTAATCTACCTCTGCTTGCTCTTTCTGATATTTTTAGTTCCATGATGTTTTCTGCTATTCCTTCTATCTGTTTCCATGCCTGAATTATCATGTAGCGTTCTCTTCTCCTTTCTAGACTATAAGTTTTAAGGATTGTAGTCTTTCCAGTAGTCAAGGTCCTTAACTTCTTTTAACTAGCTGTAAAGACCTTTAAAGTACTTTGTACTCTCTATTTGAGCAATATCCTTTTGATAGTGTGGGTACCATATCATATTGCAATATTCAAGTGGATACGAACATATGTTTTATAAAGCATAATCATGTGATTCAGCTTATTTCTTGGTTTTGAACGTGCCGTAACAACATCCCATTTTGCTTTACATTTTGCCAAAAGAATTGCTATTTGATCATTGCATAACATGTTCCTATTCATCATCACACCAAGGTCTTTAACTGCTTCCTTATTTGTGATTGTCTCATTATTAGGTCCCCTATATGCATATAGCTTTCCTTATCTGTCTCCATAATTTATTGATTCAAATTTTATCAGAATTAAATACCATCCTATTTACCTCTGCCCAATCATAATCTTTGTTAAGGTCTCTTGTAGAGCGTTCCTATCTTCATCACAAGTAATTTCTCTACTTATTCTTGTGTCATCCAAGCGGGGGGGAAACTACTCACTACCGAATCCTTAACATTACTGTCTGTGTCTTTAATCATAATAACAAACAGTATTGCAGCTAACACCGTACCTTGTGGCACACCGGATATTACCTTGGCTTCATCCGATTTCTCATTGTTTGCAATAACTATCTGTTTTTCTGTTGTGTAAAAATTCTTTTAACCATCTTCCTACTTTATCCACGATATGTGTTTTCTAATTTTCTCGCTAATAATATTATGGTCTACTTTGTCAAAAGCTTTTGCAAAGTCTAGATAAACCACATCTGTTTCATTTCCGCTTTTCATATGATTTTTGAATATGTTCTCACGGTGGGACTAACAATTGGGTTTGTGTACTTTTTCCGGGTACGAAACCATGTTGTCCCATATTAAACAAATTATTTTTTATTTTTATTAAATGTTTCATAATATTTTTCTTCATTACCCTTTCATACACTTTCACAATGTGATGTTAGACTAACAGGGCTATAATTACTTGCCTCTAGTCTTGATCCACTTTTGAAAGTAGGGGTAATATATACTAATTTGTGAATCATCATAAATCTTGCCTGTATCTACACTTTGTCTTAATAATAATTGCAAGTGGCTTTGCGATAGAATGAACTACTTTCTTTAACAAAATAGCAGGAATTCCATCAGGCCCTGCTGCAGCTCCATTTTTAATTTCATTAATAGCCTGCACAATATCAGCTTCATTAATACCTATGTCAGCTAAATATTCACTATTTCGTCCCTTACTTCTATATCATTATCTTCATTATCTATTCATAGGGGTGAATTCTCTCTTATATCATTCTGCCAATATGTTGCCCAAATTTCCTTTTTTTTTCATTCGTTAAGTTAATCTCCCTTCAATTCTTAGAGGGCCAATTTCTATTCTTCTTTTATTCATCTTTTTCGCGTATGAGTATAAAAGTTTGTTGGGGTTTTGCTTGATATTTATTAGGGTTTTTTCTTCCAAGTCCCGTTTTTCATTTCTTTTGATTGTATAATCTTTTGTTCTGCATTTTCTATCTTACTTTTTAGTTCTATAACTTTCCATGCATTTTTTCTTTTGCAAGACCTTTTTTCCACTTTCTGATTTTCTGGAACAAGATCCTTCTATCTCTTGGTATGCATGACTGATGTTTACTTTTCTTCTTCGGTATATATTTATCCACTATTTTCTCTAATATTTTATATAATATCTCCGTATTTACCCATTATGTCATCACTTACGAAAATGTTATCCCAATCTTTGTTTAATTCTTCATTTATTTTCTGACCATTTTATATTTTAACTGTAGAAGTTGTATTTTCCATATCCTTCCCACTTTTTCATTTCTTGCTTATCTCTGTTTTCACTTGCTTTGGAAGCGGACTGTTAATTCTATGACATTATGGTCTGAAATACTCGCATTATAAACTATTATTTCTTTAACATAATTCATCTCGTTCACAAATACTAGGTCTAAAGTATTTTCCTTCTTGTTGGCAGGCGATTTATTTGTTGAAGTTGTATTCTAGTAGCATATCTAATAGCTTTTCGAATTGCCTCTTATCTTCTGCACTACTATTACTCTCTTTTTTATATGTATAAGTACAACCACAATCTCTTATTCGTTCTTTCCAGTCTACGAAAGAAAAGTTGAAGTCTCCAGATAGGAGAATAGTCCATCCTTGTGATTTCTACATATCATCAATTTTTCTATTATTAAGTCAAACTCTTTAGTATTAGGAGGTCTATATATTACTATGTTCATTAATTTTTCAGATTCAAATTCTACCGCTATTAGTTCACATTCTGAGTTACTATATTTCTCATATATTTTTCCTTGTTTTTTGTCTTTCCCATATATTGGGGTTCCCCCTTGATTCCTATTTTTTCTATCTGATCTATAAGTTTGGAACCCTTTTATTTGATCATCATTCCCAGTCTCTTGGGAATACCAGGTTTCACTTATATTCATTATATCTATTTTCTTTCAATTTGGGTTAGTTCTTCTAAGTATTCTATTTTTCTTTTTGAGTTACTCGTAACTAGGCCCTGCGCATTCATCACTATGATGGTTTGCGTGTTTTCTCCTCATTTAATATTTGGTAGTAATAAGGATTTTCCCATGTCTCTTCCGTTCTGGTAGTGTTCTTTATTTCATTTCCAGAAATTCTGACATTAAAAATCCAACTTTTCCATATATTTGATCGTCCTTAATCATAATTATTCATTTTTGTGTCTGATCTGCAATTTTCTTTTCTCCCGTTTCTGCAATATCCTCTTGCATAATAATATGACAGTTATTATCTCTTGAGTAGAATTTTGGAGCCGATGCTTTGAAATTTTTTGCTGACATCTCTGCATATCTCGTTGATGGCTGTGGAAAAGCAGCTTCCTCCATTCAGAGAAAGTTGTGCAATTGGAACTTCTTCTTCTCCAGAAGTTTAGGAATAAGTAACACAAATACTGAGATCCATTCCAACGAAAGCCTAATAATAAGACCAATACTGGAACATCCACCAACATCCACGTGTTTAGCAGTATCGCCTTCCAATATAAGTGCATTACACAAAATCCAAAACAAGATTCTAAGGTCTGCAGTGAGTAACAACCGAGAAGATGAGGATCTGAATAATAGAACAAATACACAAAAGATACAAAGCAGAACCAATTATTCAGAGATTAACAGAGTGGCAAACCAGTATATGGAGTAAATTAGTTCGGTGCAACAGAGAATTAGCGGAGGAATCGGAAGCAGGAGAGAGAAGCTTTCACCCAAAGGACACAGACCACAGCAGCAGCAGCAGCATCATCTTCCTCATATAAGTTTCATCTTGATGACCTCAACATTATACATTATTAAGAAATGGCTCGTGAAAACCGTATTATATATAATTTACTTTGTAAATATATTGCAAAATCATTATGTGTTAATATTAAGGTTAAAATTAGAATATTGGAACTTTCGCTAAACAGAATTATACTATTACCAAGAAATAAAACTTAAATTATGTAATCTGTACAATTCACAAATAAATAAATAAATATAAAAATAGAAAACAGACAGTGAACCAGCAACCAAGCAACAGAGTCAGGAACAAAGATGGTGGTCGTCGGTTCCTGTGGTACTAAAAGTGTGAACGGAAGACTGCACTGCAATTAGACTTCCGGCCATGAAAAAAAATGTATGAAAATGGATTGACTGGAAAATAGATATGGTGGTCAAACATTCAGCCAGTAGATGCAAAGGTCAGGCGTGACCTCCTGTCACTTAATTGAACATCAATTCACCTCCTCCCCTATTAATCATAATAATTTTGGAAAAGGGGGGCGAAATGTGTATATGAGATTTGTACTATTGACTCATGACTGCTCTGGCTGATCACACATGATCAATGGGAAAGTTACTCATTTAATCGATGCATGTAGTATCTGGAGATATGTGACGACAGACGCACACATAGTAGTATTCTGAGCCTCCTCCGTTGTGGATACGTAAGTGGTAATATTTATTTATGTACGTGAATAAAATTCACTGTCAGATCGAATTCAATTTCACCTTGAATTCACTGTCGTAAGGAATGCATTGGGAGAGTGAATTCGCTGTCGCAGGTTATCGGAGGTAAGTGAATAGAATTATAATAAAAAAAAATAATAAATATTTGAGTAAAAACCATAATACTACAGCGTTATTTATAATAGGCCATATACAACAATGATATCAGAGAGATAGAGAGAGACAGAGCCTGCAGTCAGGACTAGGCCTATGTGACGCTTCCGAAGCTACGGCAAGGATTCGTTTACCTCCCATGAATATAATTTCCACGCACGTGTCAAAAATCAGTATTAAGTCAAATCATCTTCGAGCATCAATTTCCTTCATAATTGACAACATTATATATTAAGAAAATTGTCATAAAAAAGCGAATATTCCGAAATTATTAGAACCTTTCGCAAGGAATCGAACGCAGGTGTGACGGCGGCCACAGAGTTCGTATGTGGTCGACCTTCTTAACTGTCCATCTTGCTTTACTTTTCGGTGTTCGTGCGTTCATAAATGCCTGTATAGTCGATTCCACATGCAATGATATACGCTCTTGCAATCGTCATTCAATGCTCTTTCTTCTAAAGTATACTTGTCAAGTGTAATGCCAGAAATCAAGCAGATATTAAGTTTCAAAAGTAGAAAAGTAACGGCAGTCGGTTGACAAGAGCTGACCCGCCAAAATCCTCAAACACCTCATGAAGACCAATCTGTCTCACCAGCTTCATGCTATTCCTAATCAATGTGATCACTTTCTGTGCTTCATAGTTTATGGTTTACGCCTTTATGACACCCCTAATACCGCTGTGCGCGTGAGGTTTGTTCCTGGTTAGATGGTTTTATATGACAATTTTTTTTTTATCTGTACACTCTCTCTCACCCACATAAGCACACCCACGTCATCCACCCTTAATCAACCACATAACCACAATCTTTTCTATGTGACACATCCACATCCACATCTTCACCCACATATCTATACCCACTGTATCATCCTCATCCACATATCCACATCAACCATGTCCACATCCTCACCCCTTCATTTCAAAGTAAAGCTAGTTTGCCCCCAGAAACAAATCCTGGACCCAATCCAGCTATGTTGACGAATTTCTCTTCACTTTCAACACCGTCTGTATTGCAAGTTAATGGCAAAATATTGTCACTCTGCACTCACGGATTCATCATTAAAAGTTCAACAATATACGTCATTTTATCTTGTGAGAAGGAAAGACTTTTTCGCTCCCTGTTCCTGGGGCTCTAAAGAACATTCCTGCTTTGACGAATTTTGCGTTGCTTGCAACATTGCAACATTACCGCATTGCTCCTACTATTTATTAGCATGTTGCACATTGCACCTCCGTGAGGAGCACTGTAGTGAGTGTGGATATTTGTTGTCCTTCAAGAGAGCCTTCTGAGAAAGTAGTTCTGGAATAAAAGTCGTGCATGACCGGTTCATGATTTTCTTTTGTCAGTGAATGATTCAGGTCTAAATACAGTCATTGTTTTATAGTCCTTATAAGTTTTATATAAAATGAATTATAAACTGTAATGGTCATGTGTTTGTAGGAAGTCATCATGTGTCCAAATGGCAGGTGTTTATAGGAAGTTATCATGTGTCCAAAGGCTTCACTATTACCTTTCAGCACGGTTTTTCAGTTTTAGGCCCCCTGTCAAAAAAGACGATTTCTGTGACTTTTTCATTCATTGGAAATTGCATCAAAATTATGAATTGAATCTCAATATTGTTGTCTTCAGTTCTACGTCTACTCTAAGGCGGCCACGTGGTCACCATGAGGTCCTTTCTCTCTCTACAGAACAATTCAGAGGACTTTTGGATATAAGCAATTCTTGAACGCCATCTATTGACCACCTAAAGAAATCCAGCACAAATGAACAACTGCATCCTCAAAGATGGGTGAGGAAACTAGTCAGATTATCCTTAATTCCCATTATTTCTCATTATTTTAAAATTATGAGTCTATTGGGATACCTATTTTCGGCTTCAGTCGAATTGAGTTATTTCGTGTAAAGGAAAAATGACCCAAGAAATCGACGTAAGGGAAGACGATAAGAATCAACTTGCCTACGGTCCTCCCCCAGGGCGAAAATGACACCTGCCCGTCGTAGACGATTTGAAGATCCAGGCGTACCAACGAAATTGAAATTTCAATGCCGTATTTTGGACAAACATACTGCAGTTCTGAGCGTTAAATGGTCGAATCAAAAGAGATTGTCGTAAACTTCATGTTTCTGAACTTACTACAGACTAATTTGCATAATGAACTATCTTTAATTTATCAACTTCAAAAAGCCTTATAGATTGGCAGTTCCGAGAAACTCTGTTGTCACTGTTTCCTAGACGTCAAGGTCTTGCCATCTTTTACTCCGAACAAACACGTATACAATTTACATTATTTTGGGAGAGAGGGAATCCTATGAAAATAAACTTATAATGAGACGAAATGGCTGATCATTATATACGTATTTTAAAATCCTTGAAGATTAACTGACCACATTATTGGTGTTTTTAAGATACAATCCCAACATTTGTCATAAAAAGATCGAATACAGATTCGTACTTTCTTCCTAAACTCCTCTAATTAAACTGAAGACTTATTCGTCATAATATTATGAAAGCACATTTGAAAAGTAGTAGGCAATACGTACCTAAGAAGGACTATAATTGTGGTAATAAACACATGAATTGCCACCCAGCGATTGAGGTTAGTATATGATGCCAGCACCACATTTTGCAATAATATATCTTATTTCAACCAATTACTCTCCATAATCACTGAGAATCACCGTTTATTACTTTCAACTTATGTAGAGGATTAAGGCACAAGTACTTTGATTGTGGGAGTATAATGGTATAAATCAGTAATATTCTGCAATTGCAACATATATTCTTGACTGGCAGGGTCAAGTTATGCTTGCTGACGAATCTTAGTCTGGTTGTAACATTGCAGTATTGAAAGGAAAATTCGGTCTGTTGCAATGTCGTCAATATATTAATTATACGGAAAAGTTGGTTTGTACGACGAAAAAAAAATCCTTAGTCTATACCCTTCTAGCTATTCATGAGAATTTCGTCTTTCTTGCAACATTGCCGCATTGAATATCTAGGAATTTATGTTGCTTATTCGTCATTAGAGGGTTAATATACTATACTGCATTCGATCAAGCTCGAAGCAGCAAAAGTTGCTCTGCCAAGAGAACAAGTCACAACAGTCTCTGATGACCTCTGAGGACAGCGTGTGACGTCATCACGACCTCTATCTTTTCCTGACCCTTTTCCATTACCTTCTTTGCTCTTGCCACACGTGAGGGTAGAAGACCCAGACTTCTCCTATCCATGAAGTTCTTATTTATCATTCTTTATTGACATATTTACCTTTTATCATCTTTGTTTTTATTATTCCAGTTTCATGTTTGCTTTGAAACATCTACTTTCTTCTGGAAACTTTCCATTTATCTTATTCGTTATTGTTTTGTATTATCATTGATCTTGTTCTTCCAACTCTATTCCACTCTCTTCCCTAATTCAGTCAGTCATCTGTCGCCTTACACCTCCCTTATGAGGTTCAGTCATGGAATTGTCCTTCCGTTTCCATCCACTTTCCATCCAACTTCATTTCTTTATCAAATTTCCTTTCAGGTCTTCTTTGTCTAAACGACCCGAGAAATTGCCCAACCGTCGATCTAACTACCTGTTGACCTATTGAGTGTAATTTGAAGGGAAGTTCCTGTAGAGTTTCTTACCTTTTCTCCTCCGGGAGTTCTTCAGTCTCTCGAGTCAAAACCTTTCTTTTCCCTTCCACGGGTTGAAACTTCACACAGAGGCTGCCCCAAGAGTGATACTCTGTGCTAGCATAAGCCGCCTTGATCTTCAATAACAGCAACACAATTTGTTTGATTCATTGGTAATCGTACCACGGCCATCTTTATATCTTCTTTTTATTAAGAGGGATCTCTTACTTTTTCTGCATTTTCATCGACCTCTTCTTTTATGCATCTTCCTAATGAACACAATAATATTCTTTGGAAGCTTCAATTTCAATTCAATGTCCCCGTTGGTGGACTTGTTCCATATGTATAAGGCTCATTTATTTCTTAATAATAATAATATAATATGTTTTGTTAAAAATGACTGCTGCTTCAGCACTACTAATCTTGTAAAAGAGTCTTCTCTATCTTTCTGATGACGGCTTTCTCGTTGTTGCTTAGACTGGCGAAGCAACTCACCAAAGGGCATGGTAAAATTCGGTTGAGTCATTTGATTTATTATTACTTATACAATTCCTTCTCCTCTCTCTTCTCTCTCTTCTCTCTCCTCTCTCATCTCCTCTCTCTCTCTCTATAACGCGACGTTCCTCCTGATCGACAGGACATTATCAGCGATAACTACTGAGGGACTGAATTCCAGTGGTTGTTGTTGTTTATGATTAAGCTGACCTTCGTACGCCGATTCGTTGTAGTAAATAATGAGGGTACACTCTCATCTTTTCCTTCCTACATGGGTCGGACCAGTGTTCCTCTATTATTTTCTTTTATGGCTGACTTCTTCCTCCTTGTATTGGTGGTTTTACGGGCTGCTCTGTGAGCAAGAGCCTGTGCTGACACAAGGTCAGCTTAATCAAAAACAACAACCACTGGAATCAGTCCCTCAGCAATTATCGCTTGATATGTCCTGTCGATCAGGAGGAAACGTCGCGTCGTTATGAGAGAAGAGACGAGAGAGAGAGAGAGAGAGAGAGAGAGATAGAGAGAGAGAGAGAGAGAGAATTGTATAAGTAATAATAAATCAAATGACTCAACCGAATTTTACCATGCCCTTTCGTGCGTTTGCCTCGCCAGTCTAAGCAACAACGAGAAGCCGACCTTTTTAACAAAACATGTCTACGAGAGGGTCTCCTTCGAAATAATAATAATAATAATAATAATAATAATAATAATAATAATAATAATAATAATATACTTTATTAAAAGTAATGGCTACTTCAGCAGCGTTACACTTGTAGAGATTCTTCTCTATTTTGCGAATAGCGGCTTCATCAGCCAGACGCCCGCCCCTACGTACGCCTTGGCTAAACGCCTCAACCAAATTTTGACCCCTTACGTCCCGAGTCGGTACAGCCTGCAGTCTTCGGCAGAGTTCTTAGAAGCCATCAAGGACGCCCCTGGTACCGGGATTATCGCCTCGCTGGATGTAGAGTCCCTATTACGAACGTGCCTGTCGACGAAACCATAGATATAATCCTTGATCGTGTCTACAGGAATCAGTCGACGGCGCCCCTCAACATACCGGAAGCCTCGCTCCGTACGCTGCTGGAGATATGCACCAAGAGGCCCCCTTTCTCCACCCACCGTGGCCAGATGTTCCGCCAAAAAGGACGGCGTGGCGATGGGCTCCCCACTGGGGAGTTCTCTCGCTAACTTTTATATGGGCACCAGTGGAAGGAAATGGTCTTCGCCAGCATGCAGCAACCCACGGCCACCTATAGGGGAGGGGGCCCTTCTCACTGGATTATGACGTAGGCAAGATGGGTCTATGGTATGGGGCCGCTCCCTATCTGAGACCTTGACCGCGCTTATCACTATTTGTTTCCCATCAGGTAGAGAGAATCTCAGCTTACTCTCACTTTCTCTTCAAACATTTACTTTTGTTTTTTTGAAGTTAAAGCTTGAAAGTTTTATCAAAATCTAGGATAAACGAATAGGTAAATAATGAGGTTTTCTATATAAAAATATAATTTTATTCGTTACAAAAAAGGTAAAAGAAAAACGATAACTCTAGCATTTTTACAAAATCTAATAACAATTTCACATGTAATCTGTTATAAAATGGCTAGTAGAATCTGCATATAATAACAATAAGATTAAGCATGAACAAATAATAACAATAAGTTAATGTGAAGAAATTAAAACATAAATGCAGCGTATTTAACATAAATAATAATAATAATTTCATATTTGTATGGTAAAAATGGCCTGTAGATCTTAAAAATAAATAACAATAAGATTAAGCATTTAACAAAATAATAACTAAGTTAAATATGAAGAAAAAAAAGCAATTATATAACATTTCATATGTATCTTGAAAAACTGGTCCAGTAGATCTACAATATAATATCAATAAGATTAAGCATAACAAATGATAAAGAGTTAAATATGAATATAAAATATAAATCAATGGGGAAAATTAGTTCTTGTCATAGTTTAAAGTTTGCAGTTTTCGTTTTAACCTGCACTTTTACCACAAGCCAGTGAATCATTTTCTTTTCGACAAAAATTGTTCAAGAGTGAATTTGAAGAAGCCCACACAAGATTTTTTTTTCGATTTCTTTCCATGTTTATGACTGCATCACAGACATCAATTGGAAATCGGCGTCATTGTCGTAAGAGTTTTCATAATGAGTGCCAATGCCCATATTTCGCTGATTCTTTCTCTTAAGAAAGTCTTCATTTTAGTAAATTTTACTAAGAAATTATGTAACTATGCATGATAATATTTACTGTAATTTCACTTGGTTGCAAAAGGGAACCTCTGCTGACAACATATAACTGTGAGTAAAAGGAAATTCTTCATCGTTTGAATGGGTCGTAAGTTCTTTGCAAGATGAACATTTTATTTTCTTGTCAACAGAGTAACAACAATAACCGGCAAATATATTTATGACTGAATCACTTCTTTACAATCGTCAAAATCTTTCTTGCCAATATTCAAATCAAAATCATCTAGATAACATGCTCAGTGTGACTCATTCCTCCCACTTAATTTCCTCAAATTCGGTTAAATTTACATACTTGCCATTCATTGGTAAAGATTTTCTAAGAACTGACATCATTCTGAGTTTTTTCTCTGATTCAAAAACTTGGCGTACTGATATATTATAATTTCCACCTGAGAGCTGACGGTATTTACTAAACCTTTCTTCTAGATTATCTGTTTGAAATTTACCTGTAAGAATGTAATCCATTTTCAATTCAGAAATACAGTAATCAGTAAGTTCTATATTGCATGAGTTGATGTTTCAAAGCTGTAAATGTCTCTCGTGTTAAATTACCTTTAATTTCCTTGTTTTCAGACCAAACTTGTAACCATAGATGAAAATGATTGAGAATTCATATTTTATATCAGAAGCATCATTAGTTAGAGGTGTTGAATATTGATTGTTAAGCCGTTTTCCTTTAAACTTGGATTTTACATTCATTATGGTCCACCATATGTGAATTACCTTTAATGTAATCTGCTACTTCAGATGAAAATGGCAAGAAGTTTTTCGTTCCGAAAGTTACAGAGCTTCAATTACATACTCATTGAAAATCTTCAATACTAGATTCACATTTTGTCTTTCGAGACTTGATGGCCACATGCCTTTTGCGTCAATTTGTATTGAATGAGTTAAAAGAGACTTTCTTTCCAACGAGTGAAGTTTTTGCAAAGTATTTAAAGGAGCATAATTCATTTCAATTTCGTTTTGAAAGTAATTGACACTATAAGAAAACTTAGGAAATCTCATCGTTTTTTCTTGATCTTTTTTGGCCCACCCAATTATTCCTGATACATTTTAATAAATGAACTGAATCAACATAAAAAAAAGAGGTCGGGTTTTTTGGAAAGGATGTTCATATACTATGGATAACTTTGGAGGGTTGGCAAAATATGACATTGCTTTCCCATTGATGGCATTATTGTCTGTTATAACGCAAATTATAGTGAATCCGATCTTTTCTAATCCCATTATAACCTTCCTTAATTATGGAGTACAACGTCTCTGCTTTCATGCATTTCGTGGGAATTATATGAACAACATCTTTGAACGGTGACTTAATGCTATTTACCATGAAAACGAATGCGCTGTTTGCCGCTTCAGAACTGTCAAATGCTGACCCTACAATGTTACCACCTTTGTAATCGAAATAAGCTTTTTAAATGTATTTCATCTAATAATAGGTTCACTGTTTTTGTCATCATCTGAAAGGTACTTAAACTTTTGTTTGATATATGCAAGGAAGTTTTCATCATGCTGCTCAAGGAAAGGACTGAAATCTTTAGAAATAAACTCTTTTGACTGTTGAGAAGCTTGGGAAGATTACGTACCACTATCTCTCAGAAGTCTGTAACCTTGAGGGGAACAATTGTACAAAAGTGATGAAAAAAATTGTGATTTCTGACGATATTCTAGTTTTTTAAGAGTCATCAGACGTATCTGTTCACATATGAACTTAAGTGCTGAGAATATTTAAAATCTTCATCAAGAACGGCTGTCAACAAAGAAATGACTAGTTGCAAATAAGAATGGTACTGTTGGAGTCTTTCGAAAATTGTTGTATATCTGTATTTCTAAGGTTATTCAATATAATTTCTAGCTCATTTATGTCACCAACCTTAGAAGGAATTTTATAGTTTCCCAGTTTCTTAATTTCAGCATCGTGAACAAATACGCGGATTGAACAATCATCATATATGAACAGAGACACAGGCATATGACTTAATGGGGGCTCCAAAATCCTACAAATTAGCAAATATTTCTCTTTTCTTATTATGTCCAATAAGAGGTGTCAATGAACGTTCAATTTCCTATCAGTTAAATCCTTAAGATTACAAAAATTTTTACTTTCCTTATATACATCGTGAGTTGCAACACTATCTACCATTGCAGCTTGCAAAGCTTTTTCCTCCAGCCTTGCTCTCCTGCATTCTGGAGACTCTCTTACGTTAGAGGCAGATGATAAATAAGCTGGACAATTAGGCAATATTGATGGAACAGCATCATAACGTAGTCGAGGTTTCCCAAGTCTTGCAGTTAGGTTTTTGCCAGCCTTCTCATCAAAATGTGAAACCTCCCATAGAATATCTTCGGGACGAAAATGCAACTCGCACACCTGCGATCAAATACCCACAATTCATCACGTTCCCTACGTTTCACGTTTATATCTCATTTGAAAACTAAAAGCTAACTTCTTACTAATTCAATTATAAGCAGGAAACTTGTATGTATATATATATATATATATATATATATATATATATATATATATATATATATAGTGTATATATAGTATACGTATATATATATATATATATATATATATATATATATATATATATATACATATATATATATGTATATATATATATATATACATATATATATACACATATATATATATATATATAGATATATATATATATATCTATATATATATATATATATGTAGATACATATATATATATATATATACATATATATATATATTATATATACATATATATAGATATATATATATATATATACATATGTATATATACGTATAGTATATACATACACAGATATGTATATCTATGCACGTAAACAAATGCTCACTCGGACTTACCCTGCTGTTGTTTGTTGGTGTAAATCCGTCTTCCCCTCTTCACCGCTAGTACCCCACTTCCTTCTAAGGATTTCGTCCTTAGGAAAGGAAAAAAAAAACACAAACTTTATTGTGTTTATTGTAATTACCTCTACAACGAGCACACAACACTTGTTTGGCATTTTAGTTTTTTTCTTATTAATTAATGCCGATAATTGCCCGATATTAGAGTTCTTTTTCAAGGAAATTTTCGCAGTGACCCTACCCGAGGTCAGTGGGAAACTGAGGCTTGAGGTGACCGACTGGCCGTGATTGATAGCCCCATGCTTGTGACGTAGGTCACCTTTTCTGAGTCATCGAACAGGCCTCCTCTCTAGGTGGCCGTGAGCAACCCCGCAGATATGGACGTTATATTGACGAAAACTTTGTGCAAGTCGACACCGAGGATGAGGTAGAAGCCCTCCATCAAGCATTTCAGCAGTGTAGTGTGCTGAATTACACAGTCGAACACAGCTCCGACGATCAGCTCCCCTTCCTCGACGTCCTTGTAAGCAAGACGGAAGACGGTCTCCGTACTTCAGTCTACACGAAAGAAAACCAATTTAGGACTTTGCCTCAACGGAGACAGCGAGTGCCCCGCCAGATTCAAAAGCACCACCGTCAGGGCCTTCGTCAGGAGGGCCCTCTCCCACTGCTCAACCTGGCAGACACTCACCAGGAACTCGACCGCGCCTCCCAAGTACTTGTGAATAACGGGTACTCAAATAAAATTAATCAGCAAGGAAGTCCGCACAGCCCTGGAGAAATGGTATGGTAGTGAGAGCCTGCAGCCCCGCCCCCAGGATAATATCAAGCTGTACTACAAAGCCTTCATGAGTTCCTATTACCGTGAAGAAGAGGACGCCATTAAGAAAATTATTTCCGATAATGATATCCCCGACTGACGACACCAAGAATATCGACCTAATCATATATTACCAGAAAATCGGAGGACGCGCGATCTTATTATGAAAAATAACCCCTCTCCACAGGTACGAGAACCCCTGAAGCAGACGCATGTAGTGTACCAATATACATGCCCAGTCCGCGAATGCAGCGGCGCCTACGTAGGTATGACTACCATGCGCCTGTCGAAGAGACTCTCGTGCCACGCCCAAGAGGGGCTATAAAGAATCACGCCCGCACCAAACATCACTAGGCCATCTCCGAGATGTCATCATGAAAAACACGAAGATCATCGGGAAGGCCCCTGTGGCCGTCGGTTGCGCCTGCTGAGGCGCTACTCATCCAGCAAATAACCTACTCGATACGACGCAGGAAGAATTTTCTCCTCCCTACGAGTATGAGAAGACCTGCCAGCCCCAAACAATGACACCAACCGATCATGACAACTCTATGGATGACAACGCCCCCGAACGAGGTACTCCTGCAGGCCGATGATGGAAATCAAAGTAGCCGTGACGTCCCACAGCGTAGCGCACGCCCATCAATTTACAGCGCCGCTTAGGAGGTCCAGGCGGCTGCAGAATATGCTGCAACGCAACCATCGGCCCGAAGAAAGTGGCTTGAGACCTGGCTCAGCAGCCAATGAAAACAAGACTCACGCCACCAGCCAATAGGAGACAAGCATGGGGCAGACCCCTGCTGTCAACCACAGATATAAGGAGGACGGACACCGCACCAAGTTTTTACGGCTGCTCTGTGAGCAAGAGCCGTGCTGACACAAGGTCAGCTAAATCAAAAACAACAACAACGCACCAAGATCAGTCCACCCTCAGCTTCCCAGCCCGAGGATGTCTGGGCAGCTCCAGACGAAAGCTCTTTTAAGAAAGAGAGAGAGAGAGAGATAGAAAATCGTTAATGACTTTGATGACTATGGTATCATAGTTTATCTGTAAAATTCAAATATATACACCTATTTTGACCCTGTATTTTACCATGACCTCTATAGGCGCTCTACTAGCCTGTTTAAGTAGCACTGAAAAAGCCGCTATTCGCAAATAGAGAAGAATCTCTACAAGTGTAACGCTGCTGAAGTAGCCATTACTTTTTAATAAAGTATGCTTGAGAGAGGGTCTGCTTCCTAAGTACAATAATAATAATAATAATATTCATTTACGAGCCGCTCCAGTAACAGAATGCGTGCCTTCATAAGGCTTCTTTCACCTCCATTAATAGCGACTCATTTCTGACCCGACCAAAAGCAGCGTTTATTATGAAGGAAGCTTTTCAGAATTACGGTGAAACGTTGCTTGCTGTAAGTTCCATGAGCTTGCACATACCTGCTGCCATTTCTTTGTGTATCCTTTGGAAGGAGTCAGTTTTTAAGTTTAAGACAACTACTCGTAACCGAACTAATAAGAAAAATCGACAAGCTAATATGACAATAATAATAATAATGACTGAGCGCATTCTTTCTCTCAAGGGATTATATCTGCTCTAACAACGTCATTCCTAATCAATTTTATCTTGGTGGTAATGCAATGTTCTAGAAAAAGTTCCAGCAACCCTCTCGTTTGGTTCAACAAATAATGGGTTCTAACGAGGTCCAAAATCCAAATATTTTGCGAGAGTAGACACTCACCTTCAAAAACGAAGGTATAAGAGTCGCGGTTTATAGGTCACGATTCCAGGGACGTGACGTTACCGTCCATTAGAAAGAACGCAAACCTATGTCCCCTCATTGCCGCATAGATATGAAGAGGTTATGATGATGAATGAGAGTTTATTCCCGTCTACTACAGTACCCTGTCATGACATTACAACCTCTCTACTTTATTGTCCACGATTATTATTATTGAAAAGAAACCCACAAATCGCTGTGTATAACGTGTTTACTTATAAGTATTTACATTTTTATATTATTATTATTATTATTATTATTATTATTATTATTATTATTATATAGTCCTTTCTGCGCGTCTTATAACCTTCAAATCATCAGCTTGTGGTTGTATATCCTGTTTCCTGGGTCATATGAAGATGTTCTTTTGCAATACCCTCATATCATCTAAGAGTTTCAATATTACCTACAGACTTTCCGTATTCACTAGATGTATCTCCTATTGCTTCTTATATATTAGATTTTGTCGAGTGAAGGAATAACTGTATCATATAATAGATGATTCTCATGGTTATGAACGATACAGCGATCTCTCTCTCTCTCTCTCTCTCTCTCTCTCTCTCGCTCTCTCTCGTTCTCTCTCTCTCTCTGTGAGAGGATACTAGACTGACAGACAGACGTTGCAGACTGTTCAAAACAGATGGAAGATATTTGGGCCGAATTATAATGCTTCAATATGAGGTTGCGTCACAGGCTACACAAACGCCCAGGCAGAGTGTTTGTGTGTATGTGTGTATTTTTAAATGAATAATGTACATAGTTTAAATGTGTAATTATCTGGGCCTATAATGTTTTTTCAATCACTGAAAAATGAAGGTACGATTCATTATATTTGATTGATTTTTCATGGACGAAATAATGCGTCAGTGATTTGTTACTTAATCATTAAAAATCGACTCTGTTCATCATACTTACATTGTTCATTAATGCAGTTGCAAATTCCTTCGCCATCATTGCAATAACAAACGAGACATTGGACCGTTTTCATTGTACTTATACATTTTATTTTATATGAATGAATGCAATTTCTTGTACTGATAAAGAGAAAATTCACTAACAATATTTTTTTAATTTGGTACAAATTCCCGACTGCAAAAGAGACGGTCGCGATGAAGCTTATTATGGTGACAGGGCCTCGTTATAGCCTTTCTGTGCTTTTTTTTTATATCCTGCTTTTTTATCCCTACTTATATGGCCTTCCTTTTATATACTCCCCGTTTGTCCTCTTTTTATGTCCCTACCTTTGTATCCTACCTTCTTGCATGTCTTTTATATCGTCGTTTTATATCCTCTTTTTATCCTCCTTTTTATATCCTGCCTTTATATAATCTTTTCATCCTCATTTTATATTCTACTTTCATATCTTCCTTTTATATCCTATTTTATATTCTACCATTAAATCCTCTTTTATTCTCATTTTATATCCCTTATTTATATCCTCTTATATCCTCTTGTATCCTACATTCATATCCGTTTTTTTTATCTTGCTATCATATCCTACTTTTATATCTTCCCACAAGGACGTGAGATGGTACATAAGGCACGTTGGCATGACTGAGCTATAAACTATGGCGTTGGGATATATCCTCCATGCTCATATCATGATTTGCACGAAATGGAAAGATTTTGTTTATATTATATATGGACGTATGGATGAACGGGCAGCAACATCCACTTCTGTGCTACCTATTGGTTTCCAGTTGTGATTTATTTCATTTTGTAAGCGCCATAGCATTCTTCGACGGCGAATTTAATTCGATTTGTACGTTGTCTACGAGTTATTATTCAAGCTATGACACTCATTCTGGTGTCAAGGAGAACGGGAATACATGTGCCTTATTCTGGTATATTCAAACAAAAGTAGCATATAAGGCAAAATTCACAATTTCAGGATGACTTAAAGTCGTCTCAAAAATAAGCTGTCAGAACATCTGAAGCAATTCTGGCTTCAGATCCGCGATCAGCGTTTGCAACCTGACCAATTCCTTTATATGATCATGTTATCAACACTTTTGTTCTAATGAAATTACTATTGCCTAATAAACCTCAGTATACTAATTGCTTTCTTTTCGTCTGAAATGATCTTGAAAAAGGAACAGCATCACAAACCCTTTGCAGATGTAATCTTAGACAAAAGAGGTCAACAGAATCTTGCAACTCCAAAGTGAGAGAGGACTAAGCTCTGTACATCTCCCAGACGTATCATTCTACATCGTGACCTTTACATTATTATTATTATTATTTTTTTTTTTTTTTTTTGCTCTATCACAGTCCTCCAATTCGACTGGGTGGTATTTATAGTGTGGGGTTCCGGGTTGCTCCTGCCTCCTTAGGAGTCCATCACTTTTCTTACTATGTGCGCCGTTTCTAGGCTCACACTCTCTGCATGAGTCCTGGAGCTACTTCAGCCTCTAGTTTTTTGCTAGATTCCTTTTCAGGGATCTCGGAATCGTGCCTAGTGCACCTATGATTATGGATACAATTTCCACTGGGCATATCCATATCCTTCTTATTTCTATTTTCAGATCTTGATACTTATCCATTTTTTTCCCCTCTCTTTCTCTTCAACTCTGGTGTCCCATGGTATGCGACATCAATGAGTGATACTTTCTTCTTGACTTTGTCAATCAACGTCACGTCTAGTCTGTTTGCACGTATCACCCTATCTGTTCTGATACCCATAGTTCCAGAGGGTCTTTGCCTGATCGTTTTGTTTCTATCACTCCCTCAGGTTGTGCTCGTACCACTTATTAGTGCAAGGTAGCTGATGTTCATTATTATTATTATTATTATTTTTATTTTTTTTTTTTTTTTTTTTTTTTTTTTTTTTGCTCTATCACAGTCCTCCAATTCGACTGGGTGGTATTTATAGTGTGTGGTTCCGGGTTGCATCCTGCCTCCTTAGGAGTCCATCACTTTTCTTACTATGTATGCCGTTTCTAGGATCACACTCTTCTGCATGAGACCTGGAGCTACTTCAGCCTCTAGTTTTTTCTAGATTCCTTTTCATGGATCTTGGATCGTGCCTAGTGCTCCTATGATTATGGGTACGATTTCTACTGGCATATCCCATATCCTTCTTATTTCTATTTTTCAGATCTTGATACTTACCATTTTTTCCCATTTTTTCTCTCTTTCTCTTCAACTCTGGTGTCCCATGGTATTGCGACATCAATGAGTGATACTTTCTTCTTGACTTTGTCAATCAACGTCACGTCTGGTCTATTTTGCACGTAAATCACCCTATCCGTTTCTGATACCATAGTCCCGAGGATCTTTGCCTGATCGTTTTCTATCACTCCCTCAGGTTGGTGCTCGTACCACTTATTACTGCAAGGTAGCTGATGTTTCTTGCACAGGCTCCAGTGGAGGGCTTTTGCACTGAATCATGCCTCCTCTTTTGTACTGGTTCTGTGCAAGTGCCGGGCATTCACTTGCTATGTGGTTTATGGTTTCATTTTTCGTATTGCACTTCCTACATATGGGAGAGATGTGATTTCCGTCTATCGTACTTTGAACATATCTGGTTCTTAGGGCCTGATCTTGTGCCGCTGTTATCATTCCTTCAGTTTCCTTCTTTAGCTCTCCCCTCTGTAGCCATTGCCAATTGTCATCGCTGGCTAGTTCTTTAGTCTGTCTCATGTATTGTCCGTGCATTGGTTTGTTGTGCCAGTCCTCTGTTCTTTCTGTCTTTCTCCTGTCTCTGTATATTTCTGGGTCTTCGTCTACTTTTATTAGTCCTTCTTCCCATGCACTCTTTAGCCACTCGTCTTCACTGGTTTTCAGATATTGCCCCAGTGCTCTGTTTTCGATGTTGACGCAGTCCTCATACTTAGTAGTCCTCTCCCTCCTTCCTTTCGTGTTATGTATAGTCTGTCCGTATTTGCTCTTGGGTGTAGTGCTTTGTGTATTGTCATTTGTTTCCTGGTTTTCTGATCTATGCTGCGGAGTTCTGCTTCGTCCATTCCACTATTCTGCGCTGTATCTGATTACTGGCACTGCCCATGTGTTTATGGCTTTTATCATATTTCCGGCGTTGAGTTTTGACTTGAGTATCGCCTTGAGTCTCTGCATATATTCTTTCCTGATCGTGTCCTTCATCTCTTGGTGTTTTATATCTCCTCCTTCCATTATTCCCAGGTATTTGTATCCTGTCTCATCTATGTGTTTGATGTTGCTCCCATCTGTAGCTTTATCCCTTCAGTTCTCGTTACTTGCCTTTTTGTATGTTGACTAAGGCGCATTTTTCTATTCCAAACTCCATTCTGATGTCCCCAGATACAATCCTTACAGTCTGGATTAGGGTATCTATTTCCTTGATGCTCTTACCATACAGCTTGAGTCGTCCATGAACATCAGATGGTTGATTTGTTGCCTCTTTTCTTGAGTTGGTACCCGGCATCCATCTTCTGTAGTACTTTTGTCATGGGAAGCATGGCTACTACGAAGAGTAGTGGGGACAGTGAGTCGCCCTGGAAGATCCCTCTCCTGATATATTAACCTCTGCTAGTCATTATTCCAGAGCTTGTAAGTATTGTATTCCAGTTGCGCATTGTATTTTTGAGGAAGCTGATGGTATTTTCCTTCTGCCCCATATATTTTCAGGCATTCTATTAGCCATTGTGTGGTATCATGTCGAAGGCTTTCTTATAGTCTATCCATGCCATGCTTAGGTTGGTTTTCCTTCTTCTACTGTTCTTCATTACCATTTTGTCTATCAGGAGCTGGTCTTTTGTGCCCCTACACTTCCTTCTGCAGCCTTTCTGTTGGTAGGGGATGCGGTGTGTCCCTCTAGGTAGTTGTATAGCCTTTCACTGATGATACCTGTTAGTAACTTCCATTATTGTAGGCAGGTGATAGCCTGTAGTTACTGGCTACATTTTCCTTACTCTTGTCTTTTGTACTAAGGATGTTCTTCCTGTGGTCATCCATTTGGGTGCTTGGTGATTTGAGATACAATGCTGGAGTTGTTCTGCTATTCGTGGGGTGTAGGGCCTTGAAGTTTTTGAGCCAGTATCATGGACTTCATCGGGACCTGGGGTTTTCCAGTTTGGCATTTTCTTTAGTTGGTGTCTGACTGTGTCGGTCGTGATCTCTGTGAATCTTTGTTTTTAATTACTCCCTGTTTCTTCTTCCTTGACTTCCTGGAGCCATGGTTGCATGTTGTTGTGTGATACCGGATTGCTCCATATGTTTTCCCAGAGTCTCTTACTTGGTTCGGCTTCAGGAATTTCTGGGTGGTTGTCTTCCCCTCTTAGTTGGCTGTATAGTCTTTTCTGGTTGGTTCCGAATAGTTGTTCTGTTGGTATCCCTTATTCCTGTTCATGTACCGTTGGATCTTGTGTGCTTTGGCCTTAAGCCTCTGTTTTACATCTTCTATTGTTGTTTAGTCCCTCTCTTGTACTTTGTATTTCTCGTGAGTTCCTCCTTTGTTTTCTTATTATTATTATTATTATTATTATTATTATTATTATGTATTATTATTATTATTATTATTATTATTATTATTATTATTAGTTATTATTATATAAGTAGTTTGTATAAGTAGTATCATCATGTAACATCACTCGAACAGAACAACAACAAAAAATGGTATATTTGGTAGGCAGTATCCTACTCTCTGCCTACCTCATAAAGCTGAAAATTTCTTAAACATTATAAATTTGTCTGATTGAAAACGTTAATACAGCCATCCAAACTCGAATTACTGACATTGCAAGCTTGAAATTATGAGCAATTTATCTCAAGTAGCTTTCACGAACGCAATATATTCCATGAAACGTCTGATAGACTCATTTTCATTGTATTTATATTATTTTTTTTTCAAAATAAAAAAAGGGGAAACCTCCCACGATAGACCATTTGATAGTTCGGAAACGAGCACTTCCCAATTACAATACCGGTGCCTCGTTCTGCCCCAAAGGACCGAAGGGCCTCAGGTGACTGACGTCCTGCAAAATCGTCACTCGAAACTGGATTTGGACCTGGATTTCAATTTGAGAATTGTGGACTACAGACGCCATCTATTGACTGCCCGAAGCACATTGGTGTCGTGCTTTTGATAGTGAGGAGAGATAAAAAATGCCGAATAAGTGATTGCAATGACTGCATAAAAAGTAAAGTATATATTCAATTATGTATGCCTATTTGTGACGAGCAAAATAGTATTTGAAACCAAATGCTTGGAATTGTACGAGGGAATTGACGAATCGGGTTTCTGGTAACACATTCACATTGACTATTCCACTACTATTATACTCTAAACCTACGGCAAACTGAGTGAGATTATAAACAAAAGAAGATTTCATATCATTATTCGGAGCTTTAATCTCGCTAAACCTTACTAAATGATATATTTCTTTCGGTTCGCACTTTTAATTTTTTCGAGGTTTTGTATGGTTGGCTACAGGGTTACAGATTGTACTTATCTACGTCTTATCGCTTGGCGATAGACTTTTTGTGTTCTCCTTACGACTGTCATTCGTAAGTATTTTTTGGTTCCTCTCATCTCCTTGGATATCTTAGTAGAGAGGTTCTTTCTTGACTAGAGGAGATGATTCAAACAGGCTAGTTGAACAAGATAACAACTTTATTCTGTAACTCCATACTAGGAGATGCAGCTCGGTCGGACGACCGATATTTGTTTGATCGTTGGCGGAAACTGGCCATTCTAAAGCATCGCGTCGATAGCGGAACATTAGCTATCTAAGCAATTCATATAAAAACACATACGTAGTCCGCCGGCTCGGAAGTTACAAGTTTCCGGCGTAGGTTAACAGGTCAACCGCTTCCATGGAAGTTGTTGTGCAAAGTTATCATAAACATAAAAAATGTTGACAAAGCTTAGAGCTAGATCAGGCTACTGCAGACAGCGCATAGCGTAATCTAGGTCTGCTTTGGTCACGTAGAACCCTCCTAATGCATGACCCCAGGTCATTGGTTTATATTTACAGATCTTGTAAATTTAATATATAGTAATTATTACATTAGCTCGGACTGCTACCTATTCAAGCCTTAAATAACAAAAAAAAAATTACTTTAACATTGTTCATAGGAGCGTGCTCGTAACATACGTCTAGGTATAAACATAATAATGATTAAATGCATAAAAAGGTTCTGTTACATACCCTTGTTGACATATTCATAAACAAAGATAAATGCATGGAAAAATATAGATCCACCTATTTGGTAATACTAATGATTAGGTACCCAATAATAATAAAAAGGTAAAAATCAAAACAGTATACATGATTAATATGATAACAGGTAACCTGATTAAGAATAAGGTTACTAAATAATGATTATAGCATGATCATGGATAATTGTTAAAAAAGAGTACTTGACACTCTTTGTAATAGATAATATAATTGTACAATGGTATAATAGTATAACTATGGAAATCTGCAGAAAAGCAATATATAGGGCTGATATATTTTATAGGTTGCCCGAAAAATACCTTTAGGAATATATTAATGTATATATTGGGCTATAATGATTTATTAGGCGCCCTGGAGATACTTTAACTGTTCAAATGCAAAGGCGTGAGCTTTCTTGTCCTACATTTTGCCAGCATACGGACCGCTTTTCACACACAACACAATTCCAGACAATTCCCTAGGCACGAACTGAAGTGGCCAGGTTCAGGCGGCCCTAAACGCAAACGACTTGAGTTTTAACGGTACGTCATCTAGACGGGCCAGTACGTTCCCTTGGAGATCCTTCTGTTTTTACGCCTCAGCCTCGCCCAAGCAAAGATGTTGACGGCGATAACCAATATGGCCGTCACGCTGACACGGCTAGCAGAATGTAGTAGCGAAGATTTTCTCCACCTGCATAAGTCGATGACGCGTGGGTCATCTCAGCCAGTTGCGTCAAACGATGAGCTACTCGCGCGTGTATGGAGAGGTAGTGATGGGACGATTGTGGAAGCCCACGTGTAGTTCGCGAAATACGCCTTCTCACGTATTATCGTGTTGACCCCCCTCTGACGGTATAGTTTGTAGATGTCCCCGTACAACCATCGGCTGCTACGAAGATAGGGGCATGGGCGGTGGTACTGTCGGACACACGACGTCGAATCCGGCCTTATCATAACGGATCCAGGAACCATTATTCATCCTGTAATTGAATTTATTACCGTAAAAGGGATAAAGTTTCCCCAGACAACCTCGCTTGTATGAGAGAGAGAGCCGTTTAGCACTATGTCTAACTCACATGAATCCGTTGATATAGGATAGAATTCAAAGAGTTAGCTGTACAAATTATTATTCATGGCGTCTGAACAGTGAGTGAGTTTATCTAGTCTTTAATGATTGTAAATGATTTCTTATCAGAAGAAATCAGTACATGCCCGTTAAATTGGATATTACTGGATTTGAGTTATTCGTCATAAAAGTAGGAAACGGTGCTATTTTGTATGATTGCCAAGCATCGGAAGAATCAAAAGGAATTGTGATCATAATTCTATAATTTTCTACGCTGACTGATATTAGGCTATAATAGAATTCTACTTTATGGGCATCTAATAAAGGAATATAACCTAGCTT
The DNA here is from genome assembly GCF_015104395.2 of Macrobrachium nipponense. Taxonomy (NCBI): domain Eukaryota; kingdom Metazoa; phylum Arthropoda; class Malacostraca; order Decapoda; family Palaemonidae; genus Macrobrachium; species Macrobrachium nipponense. Next base: position 10,099,540 of record NC_087214.1, on the reverse strand, counting down.
CTCCCGTCCGTTTTACCAAAGTTAACGTCAGATATCTTTAATAGGCATGAGGTGAGGAGACAACCAACCCTTTGTTGCTAACGTAATTGCTTCTACGTAATCTTTTGACTTTTCAATAAAATGTGATATTTTCACACGATATGATCTATTTTCGAACTATAGTAAGCTAAAGTAGCCAGCAATGTTGAACTTGCCATGACCTGATCGATATTATTTGAATGTTCATTAACGATATTCATTATTTGATTGATCGAAGATAACTGGCTGCGAAGTTCAGATAAGGCCAGTTCTGTTTTGTGTTGCAAAAACTCAATTCTTTTATTTTGATTATTTATCTTGAGGCGATTGAGATTCCTAAGCCTAGATTCGCAACTGAGCCTAGATGTTTTAGTCCAGCTAGAATAAGCCGGGGTGCGGCGTTCAGAGTATTGTGCCGCACAGACCACATCAGCAGGTCACGAGCGAGTTCTTCTGCCTCGGCGGTTTTATTTTGTATGTCATAAAGACAACATTTCCGCGACGCTTGTTTTGAGGCTAGTGAAATCTCTGAGTTAGCATGAAAATTACGTTCATGCATTTCCTTAAGGGAAACAAACAAACCTCATCAGGTCATTCTGTAAGTTAGGACGCATCTTCAGGTAAGAAAATAGCATGCATATCTACTTCGATAACAATATTACTTGACACGATGAATACATCATCGATTCTCTCATAATCGAGCCATGATTAAATTCTATTTCTTTCGTCCTATCGCGCTATTTCCATACAACAAAGATGTCTGAATACACAATATCACTCCCAACAATAACAGATTCATTTTTGAAACCTGCAATGAGTAAAACATATGTAATAACTCGCGTAAAAGAATAGGTTTACATGCAATATGATTATAGATATATATATATATATAAATTATTATACAAGTTTCATATAATACAACCATTTTTCCCTCACTCCATCTACCTTTCTTTAGATTCTGATATGTGCCAATGGGACTATTCTCACATCAGTGGGTTTGGATACATTTTGAACCCTAACTCTATTGGCCGTTAAATTTTCTAAAATGTTAAACCCGGGCCTTCAAACTTAGGTGTCAGTTTATAATTTAAACCTTTACGTACGTATACTTGTATGTATACCTGATCGCCCACGGCATACTGTTCTAGTTGGCTTAGCTATTTTATCATGATTTTTTTTTCATTATGATCTGTGCTTCTTCTAATTCTTACGAATTATATTATATCGACTTATGCTTGCATCCATAACATCCTTTAGAGGATTTGATAAATTAGTTTGTAGGCTTTAAGATGGAAGGCGTTCGGGCCGGGATACCGTACAGTGCCTCGTGCGGTGTCATTTTTAATAGACACATGATACGAGGGTTATTAGGTGTGCTTAGTACCGAGGTATGGCAATATCCCAGTTGGATCTGCCCCCCCTAAGGTGACCCTTAATGTTTAAAACCTTACGATTTGCCCTTTCCACTAGCCCATTAGACTCTGGGTGATAGATCATGGTATTGATTTTCTTTATACAAAGGAATTCGCACAAGGAGTTAAGGAAATGATTATTGAACTCCCCCGCCCGAGTCTGAGATAATGATGTGTGGAATTCCATGTTTACAAATGTAGCACTCGTAAAACTTCCTAGCGCACTCGACCGCGGTTTTTGTTTTAAGCGCTATAAGTTCTGTATATCGAGTCAAAGCGTCTATAATTACTAGGAGGTGCTTATTTCCTTTGTCTGACTCGTAAAATCCTGTTATAAATCTAAATGTACTCTTTCAAAGGGTTGATTTGGCACGGGGTAAGCCCCTAGGCTGACAGGTGTCTTCGTGTGCCCTTTGTATTCTTGACAAGTGCGACAATTTGCTATGTGCTTTTTTATATCTGTAAGCATCGTATGCCAATAAAATAAGGATTTGGCTTTCTGTGACATCAAGGTATAACCCGGGTGTCCGTGCAGTGGATTTTCATGCAACCACTTTAAGACAGTGGGTATGAGTGAGATAGGCACCACCACCTGGTTGTTATTCAACTGCGGTGTGTTGCGGGTTTTCCTCGTCACGGATCTACACAGAATATTGTCCTGTATGGATTATAATTCTGCTGCTTATACTTTAGGTATTCTTTTTGCCTTCGGATTTCCGTTTAAACGCAATGATGTTATTTTTTCTATTTGCGGATCTTTTCTTTGTTCCGTCTGTAATAGTTCAGCACTCCAGCCCAGATCTTCCTGTTCAGATATAGTTTTAACAACGGGCGTGGAGGTTGAGATATCTATTAATTCAGCTAATGGCTCGGTACAAGATGAAGAGGGGTTGCGTGATAATGCGTCAGCAATGATATTTGCTTTCCCAGGTAAATACCCGATCCTCGCGCCAAAGTCCTGATGATCATGTGCCACCGAGTTCGCTTGGGGCTGTGACTAAAGCCTTTAAAGAAGTCGGTTAGGGCTTATGATCAGTGAGAACCTTGACGGGGTAACCGTATATTATGAATTTAAAATGCATGAGTGAATTAACAATAGCGAGCCCTTCCTTGTCTATTACTGCATATTTACTTTCGGAAGGTCTCAGTTTACGTGAATAAAAAGCTATAGGGAAAAACTTTTTATCATATTGTTAAGAAGCAATACCCCACCTACTCCTAGGTCTGAGGCGTCTGTTTGCTATGAAAAATTCCTTACCGAAGTCAGGAAATTTCAAGATAGGAGAACTACACAGTTCATCTTTCAATTTATCGAACGCCTGTTGATGAATTTTCAGACCATACGAAATCTACGCCCTTTTTTTATAAGATCGTTAGGGGAGCGGCTATGATTGAGTAGTTGCGGATGAAGCGGCGATAGTATCCGCTGCATCCTAAAAATTGCTGTATTCCCTTGACGTTAGTAGGTATCGGAAAGTTACGGATAGCCGACACCTTATCGTGGACGACTTTAAGACCTTCACTAGAACCGTGAAACCTAGATAGACTAGTTCTGTTTTAAAAAATTCACACTTACTTATCTTTACCCTTAAATTATGCTGCCTTAATCTTTGTAACACTAACTCCAATTTACGTAAATGTTCTTCTAATGTGTTGGAAAAGATTACTAAGTCATCCATGTAGGCATGTAGGATATCTCCCAACAAGTCTCCAAACACAATGTTTATCATACGAGTAAAAGTTATAGGAGCACAACGTAAACCAAAAGGCATACGCAAAAATTCATAATGTCCCCTGGCTGTGCTGAAGGCAGTGTATGGGATACTCTCTTGTTCCAACGGAATCTGATGAAATCCTTTTAGTAAGTCTAGGCTTGTGAAATATTTATTCTGGCCTAGTAAGGATAGGATATCATCGGTACATGGTACTGGGAATCTGTCAGGGATTGTTTTTTCTTCATTTAAACGACGAAAATCTACAGCATATCCGCCAAGTTCGATCTTTTTTTTCGGTACTACTATTAACGGAAAATTATAAGGGCTGTTTGATTTCCTAATGACTCCTTCTTTTAACATTTTACCTACTTCCTCTGTTATCTCATTCTGAAATTTCATAGGAAGTCGGTACGAAGGTACATAGATTACTTTCTGTTTTGTCCGTTGAGCCTTATTTGATGCTCGATGACATCCGTTTTTTCCTAAGGTTCCATCCGTAGTGGAAAAAAACATCATGATATTTAGTTAACAGATTCAAAAATTTCTGCTGAATTTCTTCTGCTTGAATGTCCTTATTGATTTTGTTTCTTTATAGAAATCACGCGACTGATTGAGCGTGATTTATCTCAGCTACGGTAAGAATGCGATGTTTTATAAACTTCGGCATCCGAAGATATGTTGATTTTTGTGGATTACTAAAGTGGTATTCAAATGATTACAGACTTCGATGTTACATTGTTGTTGTGAGCCGACTGTATAAACGGCTTGTGTGACGGATAATCCTGTGTTTTCAGAGTTTTCGAAAGGATTAATGTTTCAGATCCTGGCAAGGTTCTCTTACTTACACACTAATATATTTGAAGTTACGTTAGGCTCGAGAGTTTTGCGTGCAAGCTGATATTACGGGTGAGCGAGAGTTCTGTTGGGTTGCCTGTATTATTCTTGGTTCATGAGACAGGTGATTGATTCCGTAATGTAAGTGACAACTCTGTCTCTCTTATTATCTAAACTGATTTAGGGTATTAGAAGACCTATAGAATTTCCCTTTGATATACACGCCGTGTTTTGCAGGTGCTAAGATAATATTTTGAGTGCCTCCCATAGACGGGTATCCGATAATTACTAGCGGGATACATATTAATGTTTTGTACAAAACGACAAAGGTATCAGCAAACGTGCGCTTACCGACCTTGTACTGTACATGAGTTACGCCCACAACATTTAATTCATTATTCCCCAATGCCTGAGAGCCTTATTCCGGACTTTTCTATAGGGAAATTTGAAAAAGAGTAATGATGAGTCCTTAAATCCATTATATTACGTGCGACTACCAGAATCAAAGACAAGTGAATGACTTATGGTCCAAATTTACTGCATGTAAGGTTGGTCGCAACTCGTTTTGACTAATAATTGCATGAATTTGTTGCAAATCTACGGGAACCTGCACAGATTTTTTTGATTCGGCCGTGTGTTTCATAGGAAAATCAATGGACTCACAATGATCTGATAAATGATTAAACTGATTATTTGATACAAAAGATGTTGATATTGATGACCCAACATCGCCCTCTCCCCCCTTGGAGTGAACTACGTGGTATTTGTTTTGTTTATCACACACCCTGAAAATTCGCTTGCCCTTGCGAGTTCTGGCTAGACGGCCCAGGAACAGAGGTACCTGAAGCACGATTTGTTTTGTTTCTGCTGTTGTGCAGAATTTCCGTTTGGTTGTTTCTTCTTATAGTACTGAGGACCCTTCTTTTTATTTGCACTGGCAACTGGTTGCGTGTTTGTAGCATTCTGCTGTTGATTCCTCGAGTAGCAACGGTTATATGAATGAGTTGAACTATTGTGTATTGAACAAAAACGCGTCCGACAGTCTGAAATCATGTGACCTGGCCGTTTACAGTTATAACAAACCATCCCTGCAACCTTGATTATTATTATGTACCACATTAACTTGTTGTGGCTTGTTATCATTTTTTGCAAAAACTTGAATGAGCGACAAGGATATAGGTCGGTACATTTAGGACATGTGGTTTTTTTAATTTGTTTGTTATTACAAATCTAATTCAGACTTAAGTCGGGTCTGGCAATTTTTTATCTCAAACACCGTACTAACGCTTCAGGCAACATTGCAGTGATAGACGTAAGGTAGATCAAACGGATAAAATCTTTCACTTTGATTTTAGCACCCGCAACCCACCCGGAGTTACTTAAACTATCCTGATATTCATTTAGCCGGTCGGCAATTAGCGCGCCCGCTCGACAACATTGAGCTGAGTCATGGAAGCTTGGTTAAGGATATTTCTCAATGCCAATACTACATCTAAAGCCTCTTCACCCCCATACACGGCACGTAATCTAATTTTGAACTCGTCCCCATGTAAGCGCCTCTTGGAAAGAAACCCCCCTTAGATACGCACTTGCGTCACCTTTTGCAAAGTCAATGAAGCTCTTGGCCTCCTGTAATTGTACTGCTGGGTCTGTGAATGCTTTTTTGCTTTTAAATGAGCGTCTACAGATGAGATCCATGCCTCAACATTTTGAGGGCAGGAACCATTGACCCGACCTTGAAAAGGGACAATCGCTGATCTCGCTAACGAGAGTCACCACATGGGGGTTGCCAGCCGGAGTATTTGCCATTTCGGCTTTCACTTTTTTTCTTATCACTTCTATTCCTTGCAATCCTATCAAAATATCTATAAGATCACTCACCCACTACGTAAACGCATAAGCAATGTACTGTATAAGTGTGTTATAATAATAGGAAAATTCCCAAAAGATACAAAAATACAGATAATATGATAAAATATATCGGAGAATTCCTGCAAGAAACAGTTAATGACAACGAGAAGAGAAAAAAAAATTTAATCTGCGGGCGAGAACCTCGTAGTTGAAGATTGATTCTGTAATGAAGGAATATTAATATGGCGAACACTCACCCCCAGAATACTGGATGATCGACTCTTGATGAACAACACTTCACTGAGGAAAAGACCTGAATAGATAAAAATGGTACTTAGCTCCAGATTATATTGCGAAGGATTGTTTGACATGGGATGACGTCTCAGTTCCTGTCTACGTCTCGCGTCGGAAGTCGTGATGACGTCACGGTCTTCTCTCGGTGCAACGATGCGTTGGGAAGTCCAAGATTGATGACGTCACAGCCTCCGTCCTTGCACTACTGCGTCTAGCTGTCACTCTGCGTCCTTGCTCGTGAACGGGTGATGTTCCCTGTGTTTGTTTTCTTCTTTCCGTTGATGTTCGATGCTGCTCTCGTCCGTGTAGATTCTCGAAGATAAGTGACAACAGTTTGCTCAAACGTCAGTGTTAAAATGCTTGTATTCCTCTCAATGAAGGACATAGTTGCGTCTTCATAAACTGTTGCGTTGATTGAAGATCCCGTTTCCTCTGTTTAGTTTGATGTTGAAGGTGGAAGTTAGTTCTTGTAGACCTTCGGTCGGCTGATATGGGTCTTGTTAATTATATTTTCCGTTATACGCTGCCACCACATCTACGTCCTTATCGCTTGGCGATAGACTTTTTGTGTTCTCCTTACGACTGTCATTCGTAAGTATTTTTTTTGGTTCCTCATCATCTCCCTTGGATATCTTAGTAGAGAGGTTCTTTCTTGACTAGAGGAGATGATTCAAACAGGCTAGTTGAACAAGATAACAACTTTATTCTGTAACTCCATACTAGGAGATGCAGCTCGGTCGGACGACCGATATGTTTGATCGTTGGCGTGGAACTGCCATTCTAAAGTATCGCGTCGATAGCGGAAACATTAGCTATCTAAGCAATTCATTATACACATACGTAGTCCGCCGGCTCGGAAGTTACAAGTTTGTTTCCGGCGTAGGTTAACAGGTCAACCGCTTCCCATGGAAGTTGTTGTGCAAAGTTATCATAAACATAAAAATGTTGACAAAGCTTAGAGCTAGATCAGGCTACTGCAGACAGCGCATAGCGTAATCTAGGTCTGCTTTGGTCACGTAGAACCCTCCTAATGCCATGACCCCAGGTCATTGGTTTATATTTACAGATCTTGTAAATTTAATATATATGTAATTATTACACTTACAGGGTGTCAGCAATGCGATTGTTTTTAAGTCTTCTCCTGACTAAATTATTACAAAAAACAATCACTGGGTACGTTCTAATAGCTAAATTCGATGACGCTTTTCATTAGAGCATAGATTTCCATACATTAACGTATTTCATCTTGAGGGTAGTGGTCTGTATAGACGAGATTTTTGTAAAACTGTTGACCTAAAAGAGCAATTATTTGTCTCACGAATTTCTCGAAGATGATAAAGATTATCTCATCTCTTAGGTATGTAATGAAGTTAGAATATCCTCTATATCAATATCATATAGAGAAAAATAGTAATAATATGTTAGGAAATACTTAAAATTATAGTTATACTGATAAGGGAAACAGGTTTACCAAGTACAAATGTATTTCCAGCTATTTTGCAGGGAGAACTTGGATGTAATTCATATACAAATTGATAGAAATTGCATCCGTTTACAATATATATAATTCAATTGTAAGTGTTCATATTCCCAGGGCTGCGCCTAGATTCCCTATCATATCCTGGAATTTTAATGTTGGCAATAACTGAGTAACAAATCCCGACTTATTTCAACATCAATTTTCTAATTTCCATGAATTTTAGCAAGTTCGAAATGTACTTTTAACCAGAAACAATTACTTTTATTGAATATATCTCCAAAATAGCAAAATTTCCATTAAAATAAAATTTAAATGATTCGTGGTGTTTTATATGAATAGTCCTTGATGTCTCCTGAATACCAACTTTTAAGACTAAACGAGAGATTTTTCAGCCTTTTTTTTTAAATATTTGCTCATTTTTGGATCGAAAATGACAAAATATTCCTCACAGAAATCAAATTAACGCCTTTAATTCATTGATTTCAGTAAAGACTACTTCGTCCTTTGCTTTTAATTGCATGCTAAAGCCTCCATTAATGTTGACAGTCCCGCTTTCTTTCCGGACAAGGAGCAGCCATTGCTTGTTACCAAAACAAACTTTGTCACTTTCTTGAAAACATTTTACGTTCTTCAAAACATCCCATTATTAAGCTTAAATTTAGAGATTTATATTACTTACTTTATACTGTTTATCTTATATCGGTGCAGGATTTATTCGTGGTCTTGCTGAAACAATATACAATAGTTTCGTCTTCAAACAACCAAACTTCATCCGAAGATTGTCATATAACTCAATAGATGTCTTTAGCGTAGAATCTTAAGAAAACATTATATGACATATAAATCTTTATTTGGTATTCCTAGCACTATCTACCCCTTTTTTAGTATTAATTTGAAGCATAAATCTTCTTTGTGTTACTAACAATGCCTTTCGCCTTATAATAATATAATATCTTTATTTTTATAGTGATTTTATTTAATTTTTAAAACTCACGCGAGGCATACGATTATTACCATGCCTGCCATTTAACTATTTTTATCGTTTTCTACACAGACAGATATAATTTTTATAGAAAACTATATTTTTTAGATATTTGGTTAACTATAAAAAAAAATAGGTTTACCGACTCTCCCTCTCTCTCTCTCTCTCTCATCTCTCTCACTCTCTCTCTCTCTCTCTCTCTCTCTCTCTCTCTCTCTCTCTCTCTCTCTCTCTCTTCTTTGTGTTACTAACAACGGCCTTTCGCGCCCTATAATAATATAAATATCTTTATTTTTATAGTGATTTTATTTGATTTTTAAAACTCACAAGCGAGGCAAAACGAGATTACCAGCCTGCCATTTAACTATTTTTTATCGTTTTTCTACACAGACAGATATAAATTTTTATAGAAAACTATAGTTTAGATATTTGGATAAACTATAAAAAAATAGCTTCCGCCTCTCTCCCACCCGCCCCCCTTTCTCTCTCTCTCTCTCTCTCTCTCTCTCTCTCTCTCTCTCTCTCCCATATAAAATATGTATACACACACACACACCCACACACACACACACACACACAAACACATATATATATATATATATATAATATATATATATATATATATATATATATATATATTTAGATCCCTGAGATTAGCGACCCCTAATAGCTACCTCTCCTGAGAAAACTTGACCAATATTTTCCTCCTGAAGAAAAGCGACCCTAATATTTTCCACCTGAAGATAAACGACCCCTGCCTTGTTGGTGTCTCCCATCTTCAGGTGACCCACTTTAGCTCATAATATTATAGAAAAAAGGAGGAAAAAATAGATATATATTCATTAAAAACTACTTTATTAAATATTTGTTAAAAACAAATTTAGACAAATAATCAATAGTTAATTAAAAGCGTATTGTCTTGCAATTTTAGTACAAAAATAATCAAACCTACTGTAACCCCTATGGCTAGCACGCGCAGCGCAACATTAGATCTTGCCAGAACATACTGAGCTTGCCAAGAATCTTGAAATATGCGGATAAGGCATAAAGTGCCGTTCCGCCGCGGTTTTACTGTAACCCCAGTTAATTCCTCACTTTAAGAAAAGCGACCCCAATATTTTCCACCTGAAGAAAAGCGAACCCAGCGTGTGTTGGGGTTGCTTTTCTTCAGGTGATCCGAAATAACAAGCAGCAAAGCTGAGCTCTACTCGACTTGGGGTCAATAAGCAATGTTATGACCCTGATAAACTAAAACATGCTGGCCAATAGGCACTGTTAAGACCCTGATTAACTAAAAATTGCTGGCAAATGGTATTGTTATGACCCTGATTAACTAAAACTTGCTGGCCAATAGGCATCATTATGACCCTGATTAACTGAAACTAGCTGGCCAATAGGAATTATTATGACCCTGATTAACTAAAACTTGCTGGCCAATAGGCATCATTATGACCCTGATTAACTGAAACTTGCTGGCCAATAGGAATTATTATGACCCTGATTAACTGAAATTTGCTGGCCAACAGGAATTATTATGACCCTGATCAACTGAAACTTGCTGGCCAATAGGCATCATTATGACCCTGATTAACTGAAACTTGCTGGCCAATAGGCATCATTATGACCCTGATTAATTGAAACTTGCTGGCCAATAGGCATCATTATATTGACCCTGATTAACTAACTTGCTGGCCAATAGGCATCATTATGACCCTGATTAACTGAAACTTGCTGGCCAATAGGCATCATCATGACCCTGATTAACTAAAACTTGCTGGCCAATAGGCATCATTATGACCCTGATTAACTGAAACGTGCTGGCCAATAGGAATTATTATGACCCTGATTAACTAAAACTTGCTGGCCAACAGGAATTATTATGACCCTGATTAACTGAAACTTGCTGGCCATAGGCATCATTATGACCCTGATTAACTGATACTTGCTGGCCAATAGGAATTATTATGACCCTGATTAACTAAAACTTACTGGCCAACAGGAATTATTATGACCCTGATTAACTGAAACATGCTAGCCAATAGGCATCATCATGACCCTGATTAACTAAAACTTGCTGGCCAATAGGCATCATTATGACCCTGATTAACTGATACTTGCTGGCCAATAGGAATTATTATGACCCTGATTAACTAAAACTTTATGGCCAATAGGCATCATTATGACCCTGATTAACTGAAACTTGCTGGCCAATAGGTACTGTTATGAACCTGATTTTTTTTTTTATTACTGGCCATCTTCGACTCGCCAGGACTGACACTCACTCAGTTAAAACCTTCAGAAAAGTTCTCTCTCTCTCTCTCTCTCTCTCTCTCTCTCTCTCTCTCTCTCTCTCTCTCTCTCTCTCGTGGTAGTAATAGTAGCAGTAAAAACCTTCAGAAAAGTTTTCTCTTTCTCTCTCTCTCTCTCTCTCTCTCTCTCTCTCTCTCTCTCTCTCTCTCGTAGTTAAAATCTTCAGAAAAGTCTCTCTCTCTCTCTCTCTCTCTCTCTCTCTCTCTCTCTCTCTCTCTCTCTCTCTCTCTCTCTCGTAGCTAAAATCTTCAGAAAAGTATTCTCTCTCTCTCTCTCGTAGTTAAAATCTTCAGAAAAGTTCTCTCTCTCTCTCTCTCTCTCTCTCTCTCTCTCTCTCTCTCTCTCTCTCTCTCTCTCTCTCTCTCTCTCTCTCTCTTACCTTCCAACTTTCCACTTCAAGACCATATTTTCAGTTTTTCACACCATTATTTTTAACTTATTGTATTCACGAGAATTTTTTCATTTCAAATCATCTATTGTTACATACGGGCTGCCTTATGAGCAAGAGCCCGTGTTGGCGTAATTCCAGCTCAGACCAAAAACAAGTCAGACTCGTAGGCTGAATAAATATAAGACAAACCTGGCATTTAATATTAAACATAAATCAGGTGATGAATTGAATGAGGTTTATAAGAATGTAATTCTGAGCAAATGTTAGAGTCGACTATCTTACAGTCAATACACCATTTTTATACAGACTTTATACTTAAGAAATAAATTACGTTTCTTTGACTTCAATTGTTTTTATAATCTACAGTGTCATTTCTAGTAAAATATTTGGAACTCAGTCCCGTGCAAATTTTATTAACCTATTTTTGTCTCAAATTTCTTAATTTAAAATAAGCTCTCTCTCTCTCTCTCTCTCTCTCTCTCTCTCTCTCTCTCTCTCTCTCTCTCTCTCTCTCTCTCTCTCTCATTATCGACAGATCAATGGGCTCATGTTTTAAATTATTCGACCAGATAAACGAATAACTCACCGATTATAAGGACCCATTCCTGCCACGTAGTGAGGGTTGCGCAGTATCCTATTCCTGGTTCGTAGTCCCTGTTTCTTGGTCCACTGTTCCTGATTCCTGGTCCATGGTCCATGGCTATTGGTTCATGGTCACTTGTTGTTTCCTGGTTCATGGTTCGTGGTTCCTGGTTCTTGGTCGATGGTTCGTGGTTCTTGTTTCCTGGTCTTAGTTCATGATTCTTGGTCCCTGGTCAATGGTTCTTGTTCATCGTCAGTTGTTCCTGTTTCCTGGTCCATGGTTCGCGGTTCCTGGTTCTTGGTCCATGGTTCGTGGTCCCTGGTTTTTGGTTAATGATCACTTATTTTATTCCTGTTCCCTGGTCCATGGTTCGTAGTTCCTGTTTCCTGGTCTTAGTTCATGATTCCTGGTCCATGGTTCCTGATCCCTGGTACTTCTTGGTCCATGATCAATGGTTCCTGAATTTCGGTCCCTAGTTGGTTGGTGGTTCCTGTTTTCCTGGTCGCATTGTCTCTGGTTCGCCTGTTTTCCTGGTCCATGGTTCGTGGTTCCTAATCCCTGCTCCCTGGTTCTTGACTCCTGGTACCTCGTCCTCGTTTCTTGGTTCCTGGTTCTTATTTCTCGGCTACTAGTTTCTGGTCCTTGTTTTTCGGCTCCTGGTTCCTGGTCCTTGTTTTTCGGCTCCTGGTTCCTGGTCCTTGTTTTTCGGTTCCTGGTCCCTGCCCTATGGTTCCTGGTTCCTACAGGAGTTTCGATACTTCTATGAAGTCGTTTTGATACAAGCCAAGTCTTCAGTTAAGCAAAAACTCAAATTTGATAGATTAGGTTTTCAAGCGAAGTCTTGTCTGTAAAAAAAATTCACATTAATACATTACAAAAAATTAATAATCCATCAGAAACACTTCGATATAAATGTTCACATATGGATGAGTCACCAAAAAATATCATTCAAGTTATACAGTCATGGGGCAACGAAAATTATATGTTATATTGCAAAAAACGGGACTGAGCTATTATTGACAATCATCCCATCATCACTGATTTCAAAATGTCTTTTTTCATGACAAAACAGGAAAATGGTCTATCGTTCAGTAATGTCTACTGCAATTGACAATAATCATTATTACCACAGTTTCTGCTGTTAAATTCAGTCCTGATGTATATCATAGTTCAGAACCTGTAAACAATTACATAGTCTGACAGAATGGCAAGCTGTGTCATTTCCTTCAAAAAATACTGCTAATATTTGTAATGTCAAGTGCGCCAAGATTCAGCAGCAATTATTTGAGCTACTTAATGCATTGGAGTGGAATTTATATAATCATTAACATTCTCAGTGGTTCTCAACCTCTATAGACTAGTGCACCCTTTGACCATATGTCAGAATGTCATCCCAAGCCCCCCTTTTCCAAAATTAGCTGCCTCAAATAATATGCAACATTATACGAACACAAACACATGCCAGCGGAGAGAAAGCCCGATGTGACCTCTCGGCGACCTCTCATTTTTTGTATCCTAGAGCCAGTCTGTGGTCACAATTCCACCTCCCTGAAACTCTGAAATTCCCTCTCCCCACCTAGGGGGGATTTCCCCACTGGTTGAGGACCACTGCTTTAGATGGGCAATCGGCAGATTGAGGGAAACGAGCAGTTTTAACAAAGTCAGATTCACTCAAGTCTCCCTTGCCAAGTCTGGCCGAAAAAATGTACAAACAATGACTTCATAAGAGTTGGGTATTTGAGAAAATCAAGGTTTTTTATGCTTCAATATCTATAGCTATTGATATAAAATTCTGTCAGCATCACATTCATCACTCATATCCCTTATTTAAGCGTTGTTCCAGTTAAAACAAACCATGTTAGTGTGTTCTCTTTCCAGACAAATTTCAAAATATTTATCAATGTAGTGGAAACTAACATAACTGTATTTCTTCTTAAAACGTGAAATATCGCACTATAGCTATTCACCATCTAATAATAATCTTACGATATATTTATCTCGATTCAGCTCTGGTGTATTTACCAAAATTGAGCGGAACGCGTCCAAGATATACTTTGATATATGCGAGAGATTCGATGGAGGATGCCACGTCCTCCCAGAAGGAGGTTTCTTTAATCAATTTATTTTCTATGGCAAAACCCTATAAATGCTGCAATGGTCTTGTGACTTTTTACAGCAAATACGTTTTATGACCTGGGCACAGCCATATGCTCGTAGTTCTTGTTTAAAATTCCATTTAGATTTAAGTCACAGAATATTCCCCTTTAACTGCTGTCAAAAAGAGTTACTTCCTGACTAAATACAGACAATACTGTCACAGCATATATCCCAGTTTTCAGTCAATCATAAAATTTCCAACACGTAATTCTGCAAGGTAAAATGGTCGCTACTTCAAACCAAACTTGTTCGGGAACACACACAAGCACAACCATTTTGCTTATTTTCAGCGTTCTCAGTTAGCAACCCAACCAAGCAGCCTTAACGTTGATTGCTAGTTAATATAGTAATGCTTTGCTTAAAGCACATGATATTCGTATATACCGTCAGCAAAACGGTGACACTCCTTTCAAACCGTCCTAAGTCATACTTTATAACTTTTTTTTTCCTGGCAAACTGTTCGTACAAAATAATTAGAGCTACTATTTTCGTAATTAATTCACACCAAAGACGACGGAAATAAAAATTACATTCACCTTTATAGGTCACTAGTACCCTCGGTAATGATAAGTATATATGGCAGATATCCAGTTGTTTAGAAGGCTTTCTTTTTATATTACTTGAACACTTGGACACCAAATCTGCCATTACGAAAGGATATACAGTATTGATACAAAATTCCTTTGCTGCCTGAAATACGATGTAAATGACACTAAATAAATAGAATTTTACAAATTTTGCGCCGGAACCAAGCACTTCCGGTTACCTTTCCAGACACTAGGGAACTATGGTGGTGAGCTTTGTAGCCTGCTGGACTTATGTTATATTATTTTTGTTAATATATAAGCAAATACAATGGAAATTTAACTTATAAAAGACAATTTATTGTCTCAAAACAATGTTTCAGATTTTGACGAATCGAAGGCGTCCTTGGAAAGAGAGAGAGAGAGAGAGAGAGAGAGAGAGAGAGAGAGAGAGAGAGAGAGAGAGAGAGAGCTTTCCCAAGAGTTCCAACGACGAGAGAGAGAGAGAGAGAGAGAGAGAGAGAGAGAGAGAGAGAGAGAGAGAGAGCTTTCCCAAGAATTCCAACGGAGAGAGAGAGAGAGAGAGAGAGAGAGAGAGAGAGAGAGAGAGAGAGAGATCTTAGTTTTTTCTTAGAATATCAGGTGGGCGTGGCAGAGGCTTGGAGCTGTCAAACTAGCAAACAGCTGATTTAAGACTGATTGCAAAGCTTTCTCTTCGTTTCTGATAACAGATACAGAGATGTACGAATGCAAAAGGGGTGCGTTCAACATGCGCTCGGACGCACGTTTATACGTACGTGTGTAAATGTCCCACACCTATCACCTAGCATCCATATATCCAATCCCGGGGAAAATTGGGGCAAAAATATAATATGGGATGTTTTGTTGTTATTACTGAGAAGATGAACTCTGTTCATATGGAACAAGCCCCAGAGATCCTATCCCCGGAGAAATTTAAATTCAAGCTTCCAAAGATCAAGTCCTTATGTGCTTTTGATGGCCATATTTGATAAGCGTCTTAACATTACGACAAAAAGCTTTAATTAATCAATTAAAATCTGTCCCGAACCCGAATTGTGAGTCATACCTTTCAGTTATTTGAGGAATATAAGCCGGGTCTCACTAATCGCTATCGTCTGCCACTCAGTGGGCAAGCAATTCACCTGTGATCACGGTTGTTACCCGAATTCAAACAGTATATTGCAGATTCGTGATGTTCACATTAAGGAGGTATTCGAGAAATGATGTGAATTTTAGAATGATTGATGAATTAAGTTACGAATTCAAGACGGCCGTAGATTTCCATCGTTGCCCAAAGTGAAAATAGTCGACATTTCATTCTTCCGTATTATCTCGAATCCAGCTATGGGATTTCCCCCACTTGAATTTTAGTTTATTCTTGGATCATAATCATTGCTTGGCCGGTTCCTATTTTATAAATAACTTCACTTGTTTTGAGGTTTGTATTCATTATGATTAAATACATTTACCCATACGTAAGAGTGGATTTGTTTTTTCGTAATCATTTTTTTTAACAAGCATCAACTATCATACTTTTCAATCTGAGAATTTAGAGCACAATAAATCGAGATAGTCTGATCCTTGCCACATTACCCGAGATCGAAAAGGACTGTCTGTCTGCCTGTCTGTGGTGGTCTTTGTTGATGTAAAGGGTCCAGTTATCCACATCAGGTCACATACTCCCTCCCTCCCTCCCCAAGCCCAACAGCCCTTCACCATTTCAGCACCTTGCTACACTTACGAAAAATGTTCTATTATGGACCCCAAAACCACAAATACGTTCAAGAGCTTCAGAATTTTCTGAGAAATTTAGAAAGTTAATTTTTGAAAAAAATAGGCAAGTAAATTTTTGAGAATTACACAGTGGCCGTCCAGCTCCGAAGGTTTTCCAGTCTACAAAGTATTTTGAAAACTGCAAAATTCTAGATTCCGTGACCACAAAACTCCATCGAAGGACATTTTCACGCTAGCCAATGGTTAACCAAGCATATTAAAGCCTACAGCAGCAACAATATTGTCTAAGAATGTTAGATAGACTAACCTGAAATGCCGCCTTCTTTACCAAAGTCATTTCCTTTATCTCGTGAACATTTTTTTACAAAAACGTCCACTTCTAAAGACATCCACTACATTCCGTGTTTGGCGCTACACTGAGACCTCCAAAATGGAGGAATAGGAATTGCTCTGACCAATCAGAGGCCTACACCATAAACAATGTTTTTAACGCCTCCTTTCCTTAGCTGAAATCGTTGGGTTTTGGCAACAAATACATAAATGCTTATGTATTTATTTAAACGATGCTTAATTTCCTTTTCATTTTAGCCTGCCTACCGTCAACAGGACGTCTTCTTTAAATTCACAAGAAAACTGATGGCTCTTCCGTTCTTACCAGGGGAACATATCCGCCCAGCGTTCAATAAGTTAAAGGAACAGACCAGCACTCCATAGGAACCACTCGTGCAGTACATCAACGACACGTGGGTCATCTACCAACTTGTACCTTAACTAACTCGTACCTTAACCATGTCGTACCTTTGCCAACTCGTACCTTTACATAGTCTACCGGCATAACAGTATAATAGTAACTTCGAATTTTAACATGTTGGGCACAACCCACCAATTGGAAATTAATTATAAAAAAAGCGTAAGGATTTTAGTCTTTATTGCATCATTAACATCTTTAACATAATAATTAATACACACACACATATATATTAAAATGTTAATATATCAAATATACCACAAAGTCAGTTGACAAAAGTGTCTTTAAAGGTTTGGAGATGGTCCATTTAACTGGCCACAACTACGTAAGAGGTTGCTGGGTGTGATGGTCTTATGGCTGTACTGGTCCCACAGATCGAAAAACTTTGCCTGGATGTATTTTGTTGAAGACCTCTGGTGTCTGGTAAGCTTGGCCTCAGAGACCATCTTCATCTGTACTGGCAGGAGGGAGGCCTCTGCGTGTAGTTTTGGTATGAGAAGATAGAATGGCTGTTTCTCGTCACCCACTTTCTTGTTGATACGTCGATGCCAGCCTTCCACATCGTTGTTAGTCCTGGTTGGCTGCATATATACTGTCCACGACTCCACTGGCCAAACGGTACTAGTAATCCACGTGTCGTTGATGTACTGCACGAGTGGTTCCCATAGAGTGCTGGTCTGTTCCTTTACCTTATTGAACGCTGGGCGGATATGTTCCCCTGGTAAGAACGGAAGAGCCATCAGTTTTCTTGTGAATTTAAAGAAGACGTCCTGTTGACGGTAGGCAGACTAAAATGAAAAGGAAATTAATTAAGCACCGTTTAAATAAATACATAAGCATAAACAAATAAATGTTATACGTATATCAAGATCAAAGAGATGAAACTGGGTTTTTACAAACCTGTTATTGTTTTATTTTCTTTTTCTTATCTTTCTATATGTTTGTTTGTTCGTAAGTTCATGTTTTATTTTAAATATATTTTTGTCCTGTGATATTCATATAATGTTTGGTATTCTCGACCTTTTGGCTAGAGCACCTCTGGCAAATTGGCACCTTAACAAGTAGCTGCAAAATGCTGTTTTAAATTTTGCTTATGTCCTTACCTGTAGTCCAAACTCCTGGACGTGTTTCTGAAAGACAGCTTGGGTGTAGTGGAACAGACACCCATTGATCATCTTTGCTGGGAAGACCTGGCGGAGAGCCTGCCACACTGCTGGTTCAAAGTCCTTAACAGCCTGAAACCTGAAACAAAAATATTCTATGAGTTCAACTGTTATTATTTTTTTTAATTCAACTGAAGCTCGTATCTTATCTTCATGTTGAATATAACATAAATTGAATTTGAAGTTACCTTCACTTGTCACTCAATATACTACTAAATCATAATAGTAAAAATGCACTTACTGGAATATAGTCAATCTTTCGTCGTCTCGACATCATGACGAACACAAGAGGGACCATCTTGGTGCTGTTGTTGGCAGTGATAAAGGCATGAATGGTCAGTAGCTGTGTAAACGGCTCCTTGACTATCTTGAAGGTTCCGTCGATGAAGCAACGCTTGGCTTTCTGGAGGACTTTCAATTGGTCACTGGTAGCAAAGATTAGATGACGCGAAAGTACGAGTTGGTAGGGTACGAGTTAGTCGAGGTACGAGTTTGTCCTGCTTGCTATACTAGAAGGGTAGAATACAGTGGTCGGGAATTACTCGCTGACATGAGATTCCAAGAAGTTTCTGGCCACTAAAAAAATTTCACCAGAATGTCTTCGACAGATTTTGAGAATATTATAAAACTGGTAGGACCTAAAATTATGAAAAATGACACACATGAGAGAAGCTATTACAGTTCAAGAGAAGGTGGCACTTACTATCATATTTTTAGCAACTGGAGACTCGTATACAAGTTTGCAATACCTCTTGCATTCCTCCATCGATTTTCCCGTTTTTTGTGCTATATCTATCCATGCATCATTGCGACGTATTTTATTAAAATGGTTCGGGTGTTTTGCATACTACAGTAAAGCCTTTTCTTAGAAATAACTAATAAGTTGAAGGACCTCTTCCTCACTCCAATCAGCCATGGTAAACATATACGTATTGACTGACCAAAACAAGGGACTCTACTTTGGACGGCCTTGTTCATAGTCGGTGTCAACAAGTTCAACAACAGCTGTTGATACGCCTTAAATACAGGTCCCGTCCACACATTGCGTAACGTGCAAAGAGACCTCCCTTTGATTCGGGGCCTAAAAACCGACAATTGCCGGGACGGAGGGCGAACGGAGCCTCGAACCTCGCGGGTTCGGGGTTCGGGTTCGAGGAACCATCCACACTTCCGTTTTTGCTACAAAAATCGGTTACAATACAAGGTTCTGTTCGCATGTGCAGTAACGTACGTAACGTCTAGTGCCAACGGCGATTTGATCTCCTTCCCTGTCAGGATTCAGATAATTGCCACACTCGCCGTTTAGGTGGTATAGGAGGATCGAGAAGGTGCCTTCGGCAGAACAAGATTCCCAGAACTGCGGTGGCGACGTCCTCCTCGCCTCGCGAGGGCTGCTAATTGGCGACTGAATGCCCTCGCTATTTTAAGGGGGGTATGTTTATAAAGGAGGAGTCTCGTCTTCGGTCGTTCTACGGGCCGAACAAGGGAAAGGCCCGTGACAACAAGAAATGTTGGCTCAATATAACAACAACAACAACAACAACAACAACAATAATTCGGCCGTAGTTTCAGTTTTCAAAAAGGGAATCATATAGTTGCAGAGTATGTCCTAGCGCTGTTATTTAGAAGACCTCTCTCTCTCTCTTACGGTCATGAGGCCAATTAGGAGACATTGATTGAGTTCCCCGGGCCTGTGAGTGCTATAAGTAGCGTCGTTCTCGCTCGCTTCGTTAACATTAGCAAAATAGCGAGCTGGACTCTCACCTGATGTTTTGAGGCTTCTTTTCCAGGTTTTTATAATTTATTTTTTCTTCGAGGCTTGCTTTATAGTTTGCATGCTGGTTAATATTGCTCTCTCTCTCTCTCTCTCTCTCTCTCTCTCTCTCTCTCGATCTTAGCCTCTGTGAGACATATTGCAAATGTCAAATTCATTACACACACACACACACACACACACACACACACACACACACACACACACACACATATATATATATATATATATACTATATATATATCTATATATATATATATGTATGTATGTATATAGCATATAGATATACACTGATATACAATATATATGTACGTATATATACACACACATGTAAACAAAGTTAAAAGTTTATGTGCAACAATCTGAACGAACGTTCGCATCAATTAATGATTATCTTATTATTAAGCTTGTGAAACTCTCCCTTGCAAAATCCCTTTGACACCTCTCTCTCTCTCTCTCTCTCTCTCTCTCTCTCTCTCTCTCTCTCTCTCTCGGTCAGATCTGAATAATAAAATAAATCTAGCGACAAAGAAAACCCTGAGTGACCGTTATTGATAAAATCTTAACACATTGCCCATGTCAGTAGCCACTTTGATGAGATTACGTGCAGGAAGTATTCAAAGGATGCTCCCCTAATCCTTGCAAATCCTCCGAGTTCCTAGTGCAGACCAGTGTCAAAAAAACGAAAACTGTTTGTGTGTTGTGTGTGTGTGTGAGAGAGAGAGAGAGAGAGAGAGAACGTCTCAGTTTTCTGTATTTAATATTGAGGATCTCAGGAAGAACAATATTGCAAAACGCTAATTTATTTTGTAAGAGAGAGCGAAAGAAAGAGAGAGAGAGAGAGAGTTAGTTAGTTATACTGTGTTTAGGTTACGAAAATCTTTTTTCATAATCATTTAATCTTCCTTATGTTCGCATCATTTGAGTAGGTTAGGCGAACGCAAGGAAGAGTATTGAGAGAGAGAGACAGAGACAGAGAGGGACAGAGCGAGAGAGAGGGAGAAGCATGGAAGTTATACAAATTCCGATCGTCTGTTTGTATAACTCTCTGAGGTGGGGAGTTGGTAGCTATGCAAAGGAGAGAGAGAGAGAGAGAGAGAGAGAAGAGAGAGAGAGAGAGAGAGAGAGTAATGAAAACTTCCCTGATTGGTCAGCCAATGTAGCGTGACAAAACATCGTCCAGTATTATCACTTTATGTAATAGTTTGCAATTTGGATTTTTTTATTTTTTATTTTTATTTTTAATTTTGCGTGATTTTTTCTTTTTATCGGCATTGCCGAGTGGTGCAGTTTTTTATTTGCTTTTTTATTTTAGCCGTATTTCAGCCCAGCCCTTTCGTAATTATTTTTTTAATGAATTTTATTAAGTATAAGTTTTATAGATGGCTTTCTTTATTTTTTCTATTTTTCTTTTGCTTGATTATAGTTTAATCCTTTCCTTCCTGTTTAATGGTATTTATAATTTTTTTTATAGAGTAGAATTTTTTTGAATGACTTTTTATAGATTGATTTTTTTTTTGCTTTTTTATTTTAGCAGTATTTCAGCCCAGCCCTTTCGTAATTATCTTTGTATTAATTCAGTATAGTATAAGTTTTATAAATGGCTTTATATTTAATAATTTTTATTGCTTGAATTTGGTTTAATTTTTTCCTTCCTGTTTAATGGTATTTGTAATTGTTTTATAGAGTAGAATTTTTTAAATGGCTCTTTTTATTGATTGATTGATTGACTGATTTTTTTTTTTTTTTTTTTTTTTTGCAAGAATCTTATTTTTCATCTTCATTCCCAAATTGTGTAGTTTCTTCCTATTTTATTTTGGCTTCATTTCAGCTCTGTCTTTTATAGTATTTTTCATTTTTATTTCTTTATTGTGTAGAATCTTAATTTTTTCTTTTTGCAAGAGTCTTCTTATCAATTGATTATAAGCCATTTTCCTGACAACAAGGGTGATTCCACTCAGACCTCAGATAAACATAAACAATGTAAACAACAAATAAATAGAATCATTTGAACAAAGAACATGAGGTCCAGTGAATGACCTGTAAGAAAGACATTGAATTATAATTAGGGAATATTTTGGTAATTGTCAGTTTCTTGATTTATGACTCCCTTGATTACTTTCAGTTAGCCTTAGAATGAAGTAATTAGTCGACTGGAATCTCTCTCTCTCTCTCTCTCTCTCTCTCTCTCTCTCTCTCTTGCATAACTTGTAGTCATATACCCTAAGGGTTGTAGACGACTGGAATTCTCTCTCTCTCTCTCTCTCTCTCTCTCTCTCTCTCTCTCTCTCTCTCTCTCTGTAGAGTGCCATTTTGCTTGGTGAGACGTTCCCGCGCATAGTGATTAATCAACTGATATCACAGATATCACACGTATAACATAAGTCTGGAAATTGAAAAATATCCATAAGTGTTCGTGAACTGTTGGTGATAAGATTAGTGTGAAAATAGTAGGATAAAGCGTCCACTAAGTTAGTTTATTAAGTGAAATAGTAAATCAGATCAAGTTGGCAGTAAGTTCCACCTGTGGTAAAAAATGGCAAAATTTAGCGTGTTTAGCAGATTCGAAATACAATGAGGTAGCAGGAAGGGAGCTAGTATTTCTCATCTATGAGATCAACAACAGCCCTAACCAATAAGATAAAAAAGCATTCATAGACATGAGCTGATTCGATACAGTTTTGAATATGCCTTCTCCGTGATATTCTGAAGTCCCGTGAAACCGTTATAAGTGATACTGTGTGTATGTATCAAAACAAGTCAACCGCCAAAGACGTTACAAGTTGGCGTGGCTTAGGTAGTTCAAAAGAGTGCCACGTATCTCTATATCCCTTCGTGATTGGCCCCTTGTGTCTAAGGAGCCAGAATAACCAATCAGCTTCTTGCATAACGATGCCATCTGAAAGGGGGTATTTGAAACAGGCCGGACTACCGGTCAAATCAGTGCGTTAGCGGGTCCCATAGAGAACAGACAAACTGGGTCGAGAGTGCCCAGTGCCCCCGCAGTCCCGTTCCCGTCGGCCGCCACACAAAGACGTGCGTCACCATGAGTGTCAATAAGTCTAAACTGCCGTCCGTTTGTGCACTAGTATAGTTAACGTAATAATTACAGGCCACCTGTGTAGCTAAGAAGAATACACCTGTGTTAAACATTTCATCGATTATTATTTTTGCATGACCTCTATTGCATGCACGTGAACTTATCTCTCTCCTGTGTTTATTCCTTCATATCCCGAACCCACAAATGACCGAGATCAGGTCATATAATTTTGGTGTCAGTCGTGGGGTATTGCGAATAATCGTTTAAGGTCCTTTAAGGTCCTTTAAGGTCCTGTGGGGATCCTGTAAGGTTCTGTAAGGTCCTGTGGGGTCCTTTAAGGTCCTATGGGGTCTTGCGAGTCTTGTGGGGTGCTATGAGGTCCTGTGAGGTCTTATGAGGTCTTTTGAGGTCTTGTGGCGTCAAACAAACCTTAGTGCTAAATCATTTTTGGCGACAAACTGATATGAAGTGAAGTAAGCATGGAAACGAGAGAAAATTCGGTGGATGGTGATGACGAGGGAAATGGTGAAACGAACGAACTTAATAAAAACAGTTATGGCTAAAGCAATCGGCCGAAAAATGCGAACCGTGTTAAGAACGGGAATAATAAATCGAGTGGCCCTACGATTTCGAAATGCGCAGTGCTAACCAGAAAGACAGTGTACAATCACACCATGTGTTTGAAAAGCACAGTTCTAACCAGAAAGACAGTGTACAATCACACACCCTACGATTTCGAAATGCATAGTGCTAACCAGAAATACAGTGTACAATCACACACCCTACGATTTCGAAAAAACGCAGTGCTAACCAGACAGACAGAGTGCGATCATAGAAATCGTTAATAAATTACCACTGATAGACAGTTTCACGACCGAATTCGAACGAACGGGCGAGATAATAATTCCAATCGGCGGTAGTATTCACAAAATATTGGAAAAATCCGTACGAGACATATGAACAGACAAAGAGTAGTGTGGGAGAATTCAAAATCGACGGTTGCAGCGCCAAATTCCCAAACGACGGTGGTGGCACCCGAACAACACCCTTCGTGACCCTTCGTGACCCCCCGAGTAACCGACTCGTGTAGCAGACCAAGTAGAGGAGTAACGAACGTGTTTTGAACGGAGTGATGGCAGTGGTAAGGAGCAGTCCAACCCCACCAGGAAGGACGGAAGTTGGCAGTAGCAGGAGACGGCATGGAGGTAATGCCGGGAAGGTAGTACCCCTGGTTACCCCAAGTGCCGTGCGGGACTGTTATGTGTTCTACAGTGCCCGGGAACAAGGGACGCCTTGTTGTCTTGTTGTGAGAGAAAGGATGCAAGTCCCCATCTCTGAGAAGTAGAGGACAATCTGTCCACCCACGAGTCAAGAATGCTGAGACAGAGAGAGGTCGAACAGAACCTCTCCCCCGTGACTCCGTGGGAAGGGGGGCAGTCCACTCCTACTTCTGATCGCAACCTATCGAAGAGTAGAGGGATGATGTTAAGGTGAATAGTGCAGAATTTCCCTTACCAACCTCGACCCGTGAAGGAAGTCACGATACCTGCCTAAGGTATGGATAGGATCAAGCGATGTTAGAATAAGGAATAGCTGATAGACGTCAGATGACAGCCAGCAACCAGTGAGAGAATCCAGGCTCGATGTGAAGAAGAAACAAGCAAACTAATAGCATCAGTAGCGATCGCCGGCACCGCTGCTGGCACTAGTAGAGTTGCTGACCTGTGAGCAAATTGCATAGAAAACGGGAACATCTCAACCGTATGGCAGAGAGGGACAGTTCAGGATAGTGTCTTGGGACTACTATGGGGATGTGATGAGAGGATACCCTTCACACCCCCGGAGGTGGGAAACCCTGCCCCGCCTAGAGCCGACGTGATTGCTAAAAGTTGTCACTGATAGTAATATTAGTATTAGATCGACTGCACAATGAACGAGTTGTGTAGCCTTTAGTAGTGTCATCAATGGCATGTTGTGTTAGGGAAATTCAGATAGGGAATTTGTAGAAAGTAACATAAGAAAAAAAAAATGTGTATAAAAAAAATAAAAAATAAGAGAAAAAAGGATGGTTCTCTTAGGCCGTGCTCTGACCACATTTAAAGTATCACGAACGATAATGCATCCCATTTGTCCCCATCGAAGAATTGCAGTTAAGATTTAAAGGCAGAATTATTAACGTAAATTCATTAGAGTTTGTTTGAGTAAAGTAACGAGACTGATGTATTTGTTGAAAGAGTAGCCAGATTTTCATTGGGAAAGAGAAGTCATTTTAAAATTTGATAACGAAGTAAGAACAAATTGTATTTTATACCTGATAAAGAAATGTCTTTAAGAATGTTAATTTCTCAACAAGATCGTAGGATTGATCATATCATAAATAAAAAAAAAAGAGCAAAAAGAGTAGCAGACGCTCTTCCCAAGAGTACTGTAAGGCACGAGCCAGAGAGAGAGAGAGGAACTGCGACGCATACAGTTAAATGTTTCAGTTACACCTATGGGTGAGTTGCACAGAAAACAGAGGCAAGTGAGTCAGCTGTAGTATGAACGTGCTGAGTAAGTGCCATGGAGGTGTACATGTGATGAGTGAGTGCCCTGGGAGTATACATGTGTTGCCTGTGTAAGGGGGAGAAAAAAAGTTAGTAACTTGTTGTGCCACCGTTCCTCCCTCTTCGATAAAGCAAATCATCCACGTAATTTGTAAGTGCGTGTAGGTTCCTTACGTAGCATACCAGCGCGAGTCATGAGTAAATGTGTCCGTCACAAAGTGAACAGAGAGTAACAAAAACATGCTTATGCACTTTTGTTTCATGTCAGTTAATGCTGAGAAATTGATGCCTAATTTTCTAAACATTTTGTTACAGTTCCAAGCATATATTATGAGTGAGTCTATGTATTCATAATTGTATTGTTTTTTTTATTGCATTATTATTTTTTATTGCATTTTAAGTCGTATTAAACATCTTATTATCAAATTTTTGTTCATTTCTATTGATGCCAATTGTGCTGTGTCCAAAATTTCATATCGTTGCCAATGCTGTTTATACTTTGTCAGAAATTTGTGTCTTCCATCGATGATGGGAAATATGAGATTATTTTGAAAAAAAAAAAAGTTATTTTTTATGTGTAATCTTTGAACTTTGATTTTTTTATTTTTCTTGTTTTTATTGTTGGAGAAAGAATTCAGTAAGTTTTATTATATGTTTTATCAGACTTCTTATGAGTAACGTTTCATTTTTGACTCATGTTATGTGAATTTTTATTTATGAATTTAACTTTTTTTTGAGCTGGAGCTGTGACTATCCATTTTTAATTGACATTATTGAATGTGAACCTAAATTTGTTTTTCTGTATGACACATTGTGAGGCGTGAGATTCATTTGTTGTAGCTTGTGTTTGTAACACGCCAAATGGCCCTACCCTAATAGTTTTAAATTTTGCACAAACTGGACGGTACAGCACTCAAAGGCGGTGTGGCACTCAAAGAAGAGCAACAATACGCAAATCATAAGATCAGTGTATGTCTTGCGGGACGCAAGAACTGGGGAGGGAGTGATGAGCTGATTCGATACAGTTTTGTTTTTGAATATGCCTTCTCCGTGATATTCATGAAGTTCCACAGTCCAAACCGTTATAAGTGATACTGTGTGTATGTGTATCAAACAAGTCAACCGCCAAAGACGTTACAAGTTGGCGTGGCTTAGGCAGTTCAAAAGAGTGCCACGTATCTCTATATCCCTTCGTGATTGGCCCTTGTGTCTAAGGAGCCAGAATAACCAATCAGCTTCTTGCATAACGATGCCATCTGAAAGGGGGTATTTGAAACAGGCCGGACTACCGTCAAATCAGTGCGTTAGCGGGTCCCATAGAGAACAGACAAACTGGGTCGAGAGTGCCCAGTGCCCCCGCAGTCCCGTTCCCAGTCGGCCGCCACTCAAAGACGTGCGTCACCATGAGTGTCAATAAGTCTAAACTGCCGTCCGTTTGTGCACTAGTATAGTTAACATAATAATTACAGGCCCCCCTCCCCCTGTGTAGCTAAGAAGAATACACCTGCGTTAAACGTTTCATCGATTATTATTTTGCATGACCTCTATTGCATGCACGTGAACTTATCTCTCTCCTGTGTTTATTCCTTCATATCCCGAACCCACAAATGACCGAGATCAGGTCAGACATATTAGAAGGATATGATCCTTTAAACTGGAACAAATCAACAGAAAACTTCTTGAAAATAATTGAAGAAGTGCCAAATAAAATCCAAATGGTCAAGAGACTCATAAAGAAAATTTACATAAATCAACATATTCCGACAAATAAAATGAATAAGGTGAACATTGTGAATATCCTAATTGATGCAATAGGAAAAAGAATGCCAAAAGCATGCACAAACTAGGTGTAAGGTGTGGTATAGAATAGTTAATCCACAAAAACCTGATCAGAAAATGTTCTGAATGCAACATTCTGACGCATCCTCAATGTGCTGAAGTAATGCAAGATATGAGAAAGGATACCAGAATATTTTGCTCAACATGTCTATCATGGCTAGAGAATGTTATTAAATCACGATTTAATGTGCAAATAGTCGAGGATGAAGAAGAGGAAAACGGAAGAGAAGTAAAAACAAAACTGAAATTACAGAAAATAATAAGGAAAACAAAGAACAAGATAAAAGTTAGGATGCAGAGATACTCATTGATACTACATATGAGGCAATCAAGCAGCATACATACGAAGAAATAAATTACAACATGACAACACAAAAGAAAATCCCGAAGAGGCTCTACCCAGATCTGCAAACTGATGGAAAGAGGAAAAAATAGACAAGAAAGACAAAGTCTGCACCCTTTTGAAAAGAGGGAATTGCAGGTTCGGAGAAATATGTTACTACAAACATCCCAAAGGTATGTCACAACTATGAGATCTATGGTAATGTGCATACCTAGACGGCTATGAGGATGATTGCAGAGATCTACATCCAAAAATATGCAAAAACCTAAAAGAAGGAAAAGGATGTAAGTTCGACAAAAGAAATGTAATATATGCACCCTGGAGCCATGAATCAAAATCAATTTAATAATCAGTCAAATAATAAAATCCAAAATAAGAAAAAAAAACAAATAAAGAGAGGAACAAAGAATATCAGGTGAGGGAAAAAAGCAAGCTGTCACCGTGATATGGAGTGTATGCAAAGAATTTCCAAGCATCAGCTCTAAGATACAGCCCAATATACAGCTCAAGAGATAAATACTGTATTTATGATGCAAGAGGATACTGCAGATACGGAGAAAATTGCAGATTCAAACACTAAATGAATAATTATGATGAAGGAAGATCAAATATTATGGAAAAGTTGGATTTTTTAATGTCAGAATTTCTGGAAATGAAGAAAAGAACAACATAACAGAACAGGAAGGAGACGCGGGAAAATCCTTATTATTACCCATATTAAATGAAGGAGAAAACAAGCAAACCATCATGGTGATGAATGTGCAGGGTTTAGTTACGAGTAACTTAAAAAGAAAAATAGAGTACTTAGAAGATCTAACCCCAAATTGGAAAAGAAAATAGATATAATGAATATAAGTGAAACCTGGTATTCCCAAGAGACTGGGAATAATGATCAAATAAAAGGGTTCCAAACTTATAGATCAGATAGAAAAAATAGGAATCAAGGGGGAACCGCGATATATGGGAAAGACAACAAACAAGGAAAATATATGAGAAATATAGTAACTCAGAATGTGAACTAATAGCAGTAGAATTTTAATCTGAAAAATTAATGAACATATTAATATATAGACCCCCTAATATTAAAGAGTTTGACAATAATAGAAAAATTGGATGATATATGTAGAAATCACAAGGACTAGACTATTCTCCTATCCGGAGACTTTAACTTTCATTTCGTAGACTGGAAAGAACGATAGGAGATTGCGGTTGTATTTATACATATAAAAAAGAGAGTAATAGCAGTTGCAGAAGATAAGAGGCAATTCGAAAAGCTATTAGGTTAGGTTAGGTTAGGTTAGGTTAGGTTAGGTTTCGGTTTCGGCTTCGGTTAGGTTAGGTTAGGTTAGGTTAGGTTTTGGTTTCGGTTAGGTTAAGGTTAGGTTAGGTGGGTTAGGTTAGGTTAGGTTAGGAGGTTAGGTTAGGTTAGGTTTGGGTTAGGTTAGGTTATGGGTTAGGTTAGGTTAGGTTTCAGTTTCGGTTAGGTTAGGTTAGGTTTAGGTTAGATTAGGTTAGGTTTCGGTTTAGGTTAGGTTAGGTTAGGTAAGGTTAGGTTGGTTAGGTTAGGTTAGGTTAGGTTAGGTTAGGTTCAGGTTAGGTTGGTTTCGGTTTTCGGTTCGGTTTCGGGGTTTCGGTTAGGTTAGGTTTCGGTTTCGGTTTCGGTTTTTCGGTTTCGGTTTCGGTTAGGTTAGGTTAGGTTAGGTTGGGTTAGGTTAGGTTAGGTTAGGTTTCGGTTTCGGTTTCGGTTTTGGTTTCGGTTTTCGGTTAGGTTAGGTTAGGTAGGTTATGGTTAGGTTTCGGTTTTGGTTTCGGTAGGTTA
>NC_087214.1:10036745-10069462 GCF_015104395.2 Macrobrachium nipponense | reverse complement strand
GATGCACGAATTCGAAACGACTCGAAACCAGGTCTTTCCATTGACGGAGATTGATGATAGTTTTCGTCTCACTTGCAGTATCAAAAATTAATGGTGATGTTAAATAACTTATTTATCTTCTTTTATTCTGGTTCATTATCCATCAACGCTCAAAGAGAGAGAGAGAGAGAGAGAGTGCTTGAACGTTCGCTCGTCCCAGCTCGCCAATTCCATCCACTTCGCAGGAGACTTCATAGTACAGATATATTCATTCCCAAGAGATCATTTCAAATACAGCTAGAAGTCCAACATTTAAAAGCAACCCCCCCCCCCTCCCCAGGGCTTTCCTCTAATGCATCAGTATACTTCGTACATGTGAACATAGGCTTGAAAGATTATTATATACGGTTTAATATGACGTTGAATACAAATACTTTTTTACCCTTATATGCGACGTCACTACGTACACTCCTCCATCTGTCCCTTTCACTTTCAATAATCTGGGCTCGAGTTTCTATTGGCTGATTGGACTCGACGCTGCTCTCATCTTTTATCTTAAGAATAAAAAAAGATTACATTGCGTTTATTAAATGACATGGCAGTCACCGTCATGATAACGATTTTCTGTCCTCCCTTGTTTCCCCAATAACCAGCCCCTTCGCCCTTCCCCCTCCATCCTTCCGAGCAAGGTTTTGGCTTTCTTAGATATGCAGAAATTATGATTCAGTACTTCCCTGAACAATCTACTAGTAGCCAGGAAATGAGGTGTTGACGATACCTATACAGTGGAAAGATGAATCCATGCATTGACATATGCCCCCACCTTAATTGGTATAAAAAATAGGTGGCTAATTGTTTTACCAATTACCAAATGATTTAAACGTTAATTGTACTTTTGGAGGATGCAGAATCACAATTCCCTCTGTGACAAAGGTCGAAAAGCGTCTTCTTTATTCATTTGATTAACTTTGCAAAACTGCAACAGGGCCATTTCACTGACGCGCAAAAATCGCCAAATATTGAATCAAAATATACAAAGGGTAGTTATCACGACATGTACGACATCAACTAATATATAAAAACAGTCATTCTAACCCTTTCACTGGACGGAAATGACATCAGACTGAATAACGAGAATTATATAGTAATATCTGTCCATAATCACAAAAGTTAAGTTGTGCTGACGAATAATTTTTTTTATCTTTTATTATGAAAATATAACTAAATTCTCTACATTATTTACACAGTACTTATCTTATCATATATATAGAAGGATAAAAAAAAAAAAAATAAATAAAAGTACAAATATACTTTTGTTACAAAATGATACTGCGTGTAATCTATATTTTATATAAAAAAAATCTCAGTAAATCAAATTTCCTTTTAAAAACCATCATCATATCCCAGTTATTGTTAAAGATTGGTATCAATGAGGTTAAAAACTACAACTCAACCGTTAGCCACCCGCCACCCAGCGACCCCCACCCCCGCCCCCGCTCCCCTCAAACCCCTCGACAGGAATGAAGGAAAAATACAAACACCCTCCCTGGTGGAAGTCCTATACAGAATATAATTCCTTCACAGACAATATGGAGCAGCCTAGGCAACCTGTTTGAGAGAGAGAGAGAGAGATGATGAGAGAGAGAGAGAGAGAGAGAACTGACCGTTCTCACGCTGACTAGATAACCTCATGAAAGCATTACTTTACAACGTGAAGGGGGGAGGGGGGAAGGTGAGGAGGGATGGGTGTGTGCGTGCAGTTGGACACAGGTTTCCCTGGTACACGGTCTTGCGAGACTTCGAAAAATTACATGGTAACAGTGTTTACTGAGGGAGATGGGGGGGAGAACCCCTTCTCTGCTGACAAGAGTTCCACCAATAAGTTCTGGAGTTCGTTTGGTGGGCGGAGTTATTAGGAATGGTTGGAGAAAGACACACACACACACACACACGGAGTAAAAAAATCTGAGCAGTTTATATCGTTGTAATGAAGATTGTTGTCTCACTTGTAATATAAGTTTGTTTATTAAGGTTCCATTTAACTTTCGGCCAAGACGTTATCTTACAACCGTGTCTATTATTATATATCGGTCATATTCATTACACAATACTTAAAATTGATCAACATTTTAAAGTTATATTGGTATTGCCGAAAATCACGAACATCATAACAGGATATTTTAACCTTATCACGTAAGCCAAGTTTACAGCATTGGTTGCAGTGCGTTTCCTCTCTCTCTCTCTCTCTCTCTCTCTCATATACTAGCTAACTTATACATCTCTTTCTCTCAGCTATACTAGCTAACTTATATATCTCTTTCTCTCAGCTATACTAGCTAACTTAGTGATAAGAAAAACCCCTGCGCTCAGTATGCAGTTATGATATGTCATTAGTGTATTCAGGAGAGGATCAGTGACCCAATAATATCGAAGAATGCCCTTCCTGACAATACCCATAATCATAACCAAAGCAAAGAAATTTCTCATCTCTGATACTGTAATGTCATAAACTCTTGTTCCCTTGAGTGTTCGCTTGATATATTACCCCATTTCATAACATGAAATTAACGATTGGATATCTCTACAGTCAGTTCCATTATAGAATTATTAAAAATAGAATAAAAAAACTTTATTCCTGATATACTATCATCAAAATCGAAGGTGTGCGGCAAAAAATTATCGCCACTAATCCTTTGCCACACAGGATTAGCTGGTTTGACGTTTCTGACAACCTCCTAGGCCACCCTTACCTCCCCACCCCCGCGCAGTTCATACAAATGGAAGACGAGCAGTGCAAACGGCCAGAAAGACCTCTAATAAGGCACTAAGTAGTACAGAACCAATATTAATACAATAAGCTATGAAGGCGCACAAAATTAAAAACTTAAGAACGTCACATGACGTAAACAACATGCGTGAGACGACTTCTGCAACACGTCATATGACGTGGTTGACATTTTAAGGGTTAACTGTTGTTTTTTCTAAAATTATGTATGCAGATATATTATAGACTATATATTTCGTTGACCTCAGGTGACAGGTGAAGTCATTTGGGCTTTCCTTATAGTGGCTGACATAAAGTGAGTATAATCTACTGAATTGACAGTTACCTTTTAAAATGTCCCACAGAGCATATGACCCCTATACTCAGAAACGTCAACGACGGCCAAAAAATATGCCACATTTCTACTCTTGTTCATATAACTTAGGTTTTACACCAAAGATACATTGAAAATATCAGTAGGATATAAAGCATTACATTTCAAATAATGGAAACTATTTTAATAGACTTCAAGAAGCTAATAAGCGAAAATAAGTGGCGAAGTATCATATCTGTATCGGCTACACCACAGAGAACAAAGTATACAGGTAAGGCCCCGTCCACACGGTCGAGCATTGGTCGACGAACTTTGTCTGATGTGATGTCAGAAGCGGAGAAACAGCGGGAAAAGTCAGAACTTTGCCGCATTTTCTCCGCTTCTGACGTCACATCGAACAAAGTTCGTCGAGCAAAGCTCGGCCGTGTGGACGGGCCTTTAATAAGGCAATTTACCAATACTGTTACCGACCTCACTGTATGATAACAGTGCTCACGAGTTTCGTTCTATAATTCAATGCTGTTAACAAGAAACGGTGATTAGGAAGACATCAAAAACATGTGGGGCCTGAGTAAGTAGGAAAGTTTACTGCAATACTCTCAATATTGTATGGGAGGCATTATGCATTTTTATTTACAGATACTTCGAACCTTATATCAAGAATATCATGGTTATAATAAAACTTGTTGTGAATTATGTTTATTAAAACATAATCAAATAACTAGTGAGAACAAAATGAGAACATTTTAGGTCCTATTACAAAAAATATAACATTTATATTATACAATCTAATACCTTGACCATCCACCCTCTCTCTCAGTCACTTCCCTCAATCTGTCGGGCATCGAATGAACAAGGTTGAAAATTTGCTGCGGCCTCGTCTACAAATTTTCCACTAAGAGTTGATGTGAGCCATGAGTTGCTGTGTTGTTCTCTCATGTTCCATTTTCCATGTGTTCACCATCTGGGCCCACACATGTTCAATCACATTCATATCTGCTCCTTTGCTCGGCCATTCAAGAAGAAGCAGGTTATCCTGTCTGGCAAACCACTCTTGAACAACGTGAGCAGTGTGAACAGGATGGGCCCTGGTGGGAAGGGAAAATTCCTTTCTCGTAACGAAGGCAAGAAGGAGGTTTGCAGCAGCTCAACATACTTAGCTGCTGTAAATCGTCCCTCGATACGGAACACATCACCCAAACCATGCAGACACATCCAGACCCATATGTTGCAGGTGACATGGCCAGATCGAACCACCTCAATGATGTTACGGGGTTCATATCTGAATGAGAGAAAAATATGGGGGTGTATAATATAAATCATATATATATATATATACTATATATATATACTATATATATATATATATATATATATATATATATATATATATATATATATTCATCTATATATATATATATATAAGTCATATCACATTTCCGTGATTCATATACATATATCGAGCTACAATGTGTAGTAGGAAAAGCTTCACTGACGTTCCTGGGTTTGAAAGGATCCATAGGTTCGCGCCCTGGTCCAGGCAAATCTATTATCGAGAAAAAATTCCCCTTCGGTTAAGCATATATGAAAATATATTAATTCCGAGGTAGAGCGAATTAGATATTAAAGGACATTGTAGCTCGATATATATATATATATATATATATATATATATATATATAATATATATATATATATATATATATACCTTTGGAGAATTTAAATTCTCAGTGATGAACACACTGAAAGAATGCTATTGTGTATTATTTATATAATGTATATATTTGAGGAAAAAGAGCAAATGATGCCACTGTCCCTTACCTAATATTTATCTCAGAAATAGCAGTCTTATTTATGTTAACTCCCTTTGTATATTTTGACAGTCCACTTCCGTGGAACAAAATCTGAAGATTAATAATTAATATAAAGAAGAATGCAATTGATAATTGATGCAAGTAACGATTTTCCTTATCATACCGAGTTCTATTTGTTCGCCAACAATGCAGCTTCCCATGCGATGTGGACGAGAAGCACTTCTCGTTAGTAAAGATGACCCTGCCAACCCCCCAAAAGTCCACACCCTTATCAGCATGATGTTGGGCAAACTCAAGCCTTCCCGCCTTATGTTCGCTCCGTCAAGAGCTCCTTCGTCGCTGGAGTTCTGTGATGGATCCCAGCAGCGTGGAGTCTGCGTCGTAATGTCATCAATGACACTTCTAATCCAAGGTCTTTAAGAATGGCCTCGGCGTTGGTTAAGGGTTGCTCTCGAGCGGCCCTGATAATGGCGTCATCCTCAGCTGGGGTGGTTTTCCGTGGACCACCTGGCCTAGCTAAGAGAACATATTATCTTAAATGTTTAACTTATAATTTATATAACATCGCAATCAATTCTAGATTCTTCGAATTTTGTACTCGATGGATTGATCATAATTTAGTAAACATGGCTGTATATTTTTGGTTTCAAAAGCATATCAAATAGAACGAGATTACATATATCCATAATATTCTCAATTTGGTTGGTGGTTATTAAAACTGTAAATCATTCCTGAGCCATCACTGAAATGACATTTAATAAATAAACTATAGCTATCAAAAGACACACAATGACTGTGACGGGGTGGGCACAAATAAAATGCTCTTATAGGCTTAATTTTACCGAGACAACTCAATCGACTATCTAACTTTGTTCATGGTTGAGGTCGGCAAGGGCCAACCACCCACCGGTGTGGAATTATGGAGGTGCACCTGAAATATTACTGTGGTGTTGGAATGGCTGTGGATATCTGTAGTCTAACCAAAATTATAATAGCGAGACGAAATACATTTAAGAAAGAAACTTTCATATCAAATAAGCAAGATTAAATAACCATGAACAATGTAACATATCCACCAATTATTCAGCATAAACAACTTACGCAAGTCGTTCAAGTTCCCACTCTCCTCCCACCTTCTTATCCACAACTGTACCGTGGTGGGGGACACACCAACATCACGTGCAATGGCTCGTATCGAGAAACCATTGTCGCATAAAGTGACAATTCGTCCTCGCAGCGAAAGAGTTGTGTCCCTTCGATTCATGGTGAGTGGTTATGAAGTCTAACCCATTTAAAAATCCTGCTGACGACCTTACCTCCGTTGGGATTCAGACTGTTTCGAGTCGAGTAAAACAATACCATGATTCATATATCATTATATCGTTCCTTGATTGTAGGATTAGCCAATAGGGATCATAATCACCATGGTATGAAATAAAGATACTACTGTTAAATATAATATGCTCACGTAATTATTGTTCCTGTTAATAATTACATTGAGAACTGAATACTCGTTGAGCACTGCTTCGTAAAAGTGTTCGCGAATTCTCTAACCTATTTCTCTGTAACTAAGATTCGTATAAGTACGAGATTTTGCTATAGTGTACTACACCAGTACCGTAATTTATAAGAGTATCATGAATCACAAATTATAAAGAATAGACACTTGTCCTGTACGAAGAGGCAAAAGGCTCGATTAGCCAGAAATGGATATGAACACAACAGTATAAAAAAAAAACTTCGCCTACCCTCTCAACTCCACCCCCCTTCCACTTCCTTCCCTCAATTCCTCACCACACCCCCTCCCTTCTCTCTCTCTCTCTCTCTGAATGTTACTTCAGTTTAAGTATATTTTGTACGATTTTTTTTTTATCTATCCATCTATCTAATCTAATAATAATAATTTACAATATTGTTTATATCCAACGATTCACTTGGTTGTTACGGTACGGTACGGCACGGTTGATATTTAGCCTATGTGTACGGTACGGAATTACGCAACGACAATTTTACCAAAGTACGGTACGGTATAGTTCAGGTACGGAAAAAATGTGCAAAAAACAAGGGAACAATATTAATTAATTATTAATAATAATAACCAGTTTTTTTACTATTATTCTTAGCATCAGCAGCAGCAGCAGTAGTAGTAGCTATTACTATTTTTATCTTAAGGTCAAATTGTTTTTTCTTTCTTTAGTGACTATTGACTTGGGTAAGGAGTAAATGATTATAATTATTAGTGAGAGATATCTGCATGTATGGTGGAGTAGTAGAAAGATAGATACTGTGATTGATGGTAAAGCTACTGTTATACTTGTGTTTGGTTACCTCTTTCGCAATCTTCATTTGGACTCAGGGCATCAGCCATATGCTTGTATTAGGGCTTGTTGCCTTGTATGATAAGGCGCCCTATGAGGTAATGTTAGACTTGCGATAATCTTACGCTAAGTCGGTTGGTATTGCACTTCCATCTTCTATGGAGTGTCTGGGGGTTTGTAGATCACTTACGAAGTCGGTATTATCTTGTTGGTTATTACGACGATGTGTTAAACTCATGTTGGTTCGGTGAGGAGGTTCTTGTAGAAAACACGAAATATAAAAATAGATATATTCTTCTGAAGTTTTACATGGTGAAGATCAGATATGATTGTACAAGTCTTCTAATAACGATAGCTTGATCGCTTCTGCCAATGATGATGGCTACTTCTGTTCTCTCTACATGATAAAGCTTAGGTAATGAGGTACAGGTCTTCTAATGACGATAGCTAACTCTCTTCTGCCTGTCTACCATCTCTGTTACAAGTTATGAAGGAACAGACAGTAGTTCGAACATATGAACATACATACAAATAACAGTTTCATACGAACACACAATCAAAATGAGACACGCTACAGATCACGTAGGCCGTTTGAATTATAGGTCGGGGTAGTTGTCTCAAGCAGGGAGCTTGGACTAATGTTTATAAACAATTGAATGACTACAGGTGACGGCATGTTATCTTAGCCTACATACTTATTGTATACGTCATCTTTAGCGTCTCTAGTCTGATCACATTCCTGCAAGCAATCTTTTATATATATGGACTAACATTCCATATTATTATTATGTAAACACTTACACTTGTATTACGAAGGTGAAGAAGAGATGGCCGCCTAGGAACATAACTGTCGGCATGGTAGCAGAAATCCGTTTGTCACGCAACTTTTCAACTTTTTTTTTTTTTTTTTTTTTAGCAAAGAGAGAGCCGCAAATTGCCTACAGATTAGTTTGAATAGGTAACTGGTTATAGTTGCTCTATGTGTTACAAATAAAAATTGAGCATTTTTTACCGGACATTTCATTTGAGTAAAGCCTTGATTATACCGAAAAATAAAAAAATATAGCAAAATCTCGTACTGATACCAGTCTTCATTACAGTGTTATTGACCAAAAACTTGACTGCACTGTCTGTGAAACCCGCAGTAAGAGAGCTTTACCAATTACAAATAAACATTACCTTTTATCTGAAATGTTTTTAATTATACGTTTTGAAGTTAACTGGAATTGTGGTTGTTTTTTATTTATACTTAATGGTAATTGTAATTGTAACTGAAAAGTTCAAATAATTAAGTACTTTATTTGAAATTGTTATCCTAGAGCAGCCCTCTTACTTTTCGAGAACTCATCTTAACCAAATGCAACAGAGAGATGTTTTGAATCGCTACCCAATTTATTTATTATATTATTAAGGGAGAATCTTAACAAGCCAGCTACCAATTCTAAAAATTTTTTTATTCCATTTATTTCCTTTTTTGTGCAAAAAGTTTTGTGAAATTTTTTTTCCAATATTTAAGTTTTGTATTTCAGTATTATTGAAGTTGTAATTGTAATTCGATAACAGGTCAGGTAATTATGATTCTAATTGTAATAGACATAAAGCCAACGTAATTACCCTAACCAGCTTCTATTACATAAGATATGCGACAGTAGCTATTTCATACGAAATGGATGAGCATAAAAATAATGGGAACATTCTATGCATAAATGGGAGAAAAACAAAAACTGATTAGAAATTCAGTGATTTTTCCACTACACTTCGGCTTCTCTCGGGGCACCTGTGAATTGTTCAATCTTTAATAAATCGACTTTATCTTTCTCGGGATCTATGTGGTTCTGCACCCTTATTTGGCCAGGCAACCAATTCAAATCGTCTCGACCTTGAAACCATTCCTGGACTATTCTGACCGTATGGATGGGGCAGCCGTCATGAATGAAAATGACAGGACTAGGTGGAAAGGGATAATTCCGCTGTTGAAGTGGAAGGGGAGGAAGAAATCCTGAAGAATTTTAACGTATTTTTCACTGGTGAAACCCTTCAGTCTTGGTGATATCACATATACCATGTAAGGAAATCCAGGCCCACACGTTTACGGTTACAAGCCACTCCTGGCCACTTCGTAAATGTTTCCTCGGTGGTATCTGAAGGAAAACAATCTAAATTTTTTACAATTTACGCGTTGCTTTCCGTAACAAGGAAAATAATGATATATCGTTTGGGGAAATGTAATGCTAAGTAACAACCCCTGCAATAAAATAATGTTTATTCATTTATGAGGATTAATACTTATTACAAGTTTGCCTCCTCCAACCTCTTATACACTAAAACAGCTCGAAAGCTGATTAGTGGAATTCACATTAAGAGAGGAACAGCACCACCTTTAGTAAACAGTGTTTCAAACAGACAATTAACAATTTATCATTATGAAGACATACAGAATTTTAAACGTTATCAATGACAGTAATGACCTGAGATGTTGCAATGCCAGTAACAGCCAATCAATCAATCAGTCCCAGTAATCGTGTGATTTAATATATCACTTTGTTCGGTGATAACGATATCACTGCTACAGCACCTCTATTACACGCTTACAAGTTTGTCACCCAATCATGGCTAGACTGAGGTGTTGTATAAATTTTGATAGGGCTTCTGTCCTCTGTTAGTAGTATTCGTTATAGTCTCCAAATGAACAGCAACATATTGTTCTCCGGGCGCAGATCGTCGCTCTACGAGAAAGTGGGCTTTCAATAGATGCTGTTGCACAGCGTCTTGACGTCTCCCCTACAACAGTAAATAAATGGAAAAGGAGGCAAGCTTCGACTGGGAAATTGACCGACTTTGGATAGCATTTATTTATTTCATTTATTTATTAATTTTTTCAACTATAAACCTTATAAACCCGTGAAATTATGAAACCTAAATTACAGTTGCCTTGGTCCTGTTGAACTCTAATAGTGATTCTTTCTCTTTACTTCCCAGAATACCAAATAGCGTTCCCATAAGTAAAAACAGGCTATAATTAATCTTGATTATCTAGGTATCTGCATGTTAATTACGTATTTCAGTTCGAAGACCTCCACCACGAATGACCACCCGTGAGGATAACGACGACATTCGACGAGCAGCATAAGAAGATCCTTTTACCAATACTATTGCTATTTGTGAACGTCTGGCATTAAATGTTTAGGCTATGACGGTGCGAAGACGTCTGCATGAGGCAGGAATACCTCATAGAATTCTTGCCAAGAAGGAATTTCTCGGCATCGTGCTGATAGGCTTGCCTTCGTTCAACGGTTTGCGGGGGAGGATATGGAATTTTGGTCTCGAGTCGTATGCAGTGACGAAAGGTCTTTTACTAGCAGAAGTCACGGCAGAATACATAACTGAAGACCGAGTAATATAAGGTGAGTTTCTAAAATCATTAATAACAGTCAGACTATAATAATTATAAGCAAGGGTAATATTATAATCAAAAGATAATAATTTTGTCAATAACCATGTATTTTCCGCTAATTGAATTATATTGCCATGAGAAGTGTGAAAATAAAAATTCTTCATTGAAAACCCCCCATTAGTTATACTATGGCCAGCTTTGAGGCATTAAGCAAATACATTATTAATGTTATGAATAATCACGTAGGCAAACTTATAATATAGAGTACAGCCTGTTTACTGAATTAAAGAATATCATATCATAACGGACTGTTGCAGATCAAAGTTAATGCTATTATAAGTATTAATCTTTGCAGATGAATAAACATTCTTAACTTATTGCAAGGGTTGTGTCTTAGCATTTTATTTCCCCAAACGATATAGAATTATTTTCCCTATTACGAAAAGCAAAGCGTGAATTGTTAAAAATTAGATTTTTTCTTTTCAGATACTACGGAAGAAATTTACGAGGTGACCAGGAATGGGCATGTCACAGTAAACGTGTGGGGCTGGATCTTCCTACATTATATGGATGATATCACCAGGATTGAGTGGAGGCTCACTGGTGAAAAATACATTGAAATTCTTCAGGATTTCTAACTTCTTTCACTTCAACAGCGGAATTATTCCTCCCCGCATGCTCCTGTCATTTTCATTCACGACCGCTGCCCCATCCATACGGCCAGAATAGTCCAGGAATGGTTTCAAGGTCGAGAGGATCTGCAGTTGGTTGACTGGCCAAGTAAGGATACAGACATGAACCTCACTAAGAATATTTAGGCTAATTTGGCAAAATGTTGGGAGCCTGAGAGGGAGAGGAGACCAGATCAACTTATGAACCTCTGGGAACACAATGGAAACTCTTCCACAACCGACCACAGATCGTCAGAAACCATGAATCTTCTATGCCTAACAGATTGCAAGAGGTGATCTAGAAGGAAGGTGGCTGGGCTGGACTTCTCATATAAAAAATAAAAATAATGTAAAAATTGAGTATGAATATTTAGATTACCCCATGGCTTCCGCTGAACTTCCATGTCGTATGATGTAAAAAAAAAAAAAAAAAAAAAAATCGTAAAATGACCTATGCATATCGTTTAGCTCCAGGTCATGATTATTATAATTTATTTATTAGAAAGGTGAATTTGATATTTTAAAGGAGTTCAAAATCTAAAGGGAATTTCGCTATCCTGATTTTTTCTTACAAAATTATCTAAAAAGAGAACCCTAGGACAATATGATCAAACTACATTTCTCCAAATAGCTCTTTCCACAATGGAAAGGTAAATGACTGAAGGGGCTGTTTAACAATAGAGACGTCTGTCTCTTATCCTCACACGAATGATGATAAGAGCGAAAGGAATTTCTGTCCGTATGACATTAAAACATGTATCACAATTAATATATTAGAAAATATAAGTAGATATGTTTATCCATATCATGTAATAATTATTGTAATGAACGGCGTGTAGGGAATAACCTCTACAGTATATTGAAGAGGGAATAAAAACCCAACCATGAATACATGAAACCTCTGAATATCAACAATTATTTATCATTGGCAAACTAATTAAGTTTACCATATGGGAATGGTTAAAAGTTTGCACCAAGTTTGGGAGTCCTTCTTCACTTTCCATTACACATTGTGGAATTTTCTCTGTCCCTAGTAGTTTCATTTTGATTCCTCAGTAACGTCTAGTCTCTCTCTCTCTCTCTCTCTCCTTTTCATTCTATATGTATTTACAAGAGAGAGTGAGTTTAACCCAATCCTTCTTCTTGTAAATGTTGTTGTATTCAGAAAATCTATAGTGCTATAATAATATTAGGATAAACACTAAAAACGCGCAAGCATTAAAGATAAACAAGAAAATATTTCAAGTGGAGCTTTTCGTTAGCCATACACTCTATCCACGAGCATATCTAGTACTTCGTCCACTCATCGGGGTCGCAACAGACCCACCTTACCCCTAGCCCCCCACCCATTTCAGTTGTAGCAAAGCCAGGCTGAGGACATCGGTACAGCAAAAGCAAGAAGCTTGTCAGTTTGAATTACATTTTAGAATTCCAAAACCTGTAAGACGGCTTAACAACAAGAACTCTATCCCCGACACCACTCCCCCCGCCCCCCGAAAAAATATATATGCATATATTAGTTTAGTCAAGATTAAAGGGTGTTAATGACATATCAAAACTGCATACTTAGCGCAGTGGTATTACTAGATGACATGTCACTTTAAAATAGCTAATATGAGAGAGAGAGAGAGAGAGAGAGAGAGAGAGAGAGAGAGAGAGGAGCTAAGGTGTCGGACACTTAAAACACGTTCACAGAGTTTTTGGGTATGTTCAATGAAGTGTTGCTGCGCTTCTCTTTATAGCTTCCTATTATATTATTGGTAGGAAACGCACTGCAACCGATACTATAAACTTGGCTTACGTGATAAGGTTAAAATATCCTGTTATGATGTTCCTGATTCTCTCCAATACCAATATAACGCTAAGATTTTGATCAAT
This sequence comes from Macrobrachium nipponense, assembly GCF_015104395.2. NCBI lineage: Eukaryota > Metazoa > Arthropoda > Malacostraca > Decapoda > Palaemonidae > Macrobrachium > Macrobrachium nipponense. Next base: position 10,056,310 of record NC_087214.1, on the reverse strand, counting down.
TTTAAGTATTGCGTAATGAATATGACCGATATATAATAACAGACACGGTGGTAAGATAACGACTTAGACGAAAGTTAAATGGAATCTTAATAAACAAATTTATATTAAAAGTGAGAGAGTAATCTTAGTTACAGCGATATACCCTGCTCAGATTTTTTTTTTTTTTTTTTTTTTTTACTCCGTGTGTGTGTGTGTGTGTGTGTGTGTGTTTCTCCAACCATACCTAATGACTCCTCCCACTGAAAGAATTCCAGAGCTTATTGGTGGAACTCTTGCTAAGAGAGGAAGAGTCCTCCCCCCATCCCCCTCAGTAAACACTGTTACCATATAATTTTTCGAAGTCCCTCAAGAAGGTGTACCAGGGAAACCTGTGTCCAACTGTACGTACATCACCCCTGCCAGCCTACCCCCCCCCCCCCCACCCCCCCCCCCCCTTAAATACAAGCTGCTGCGCGCGCGCGCGCGTGTGTGTGGATTCCAGTCTTATTTGCATGTTTGTGTGTGCATGTGAAAGTAGAGGTAATGCAAGTATAAGCGATGGCCATTCACGGACAAATTCGCACGAACCTAATTTCTAAATAAATGTTTGTAACTTTATATATGACGTCCATCTGTGTGTGTGTGTGTGTTTGTGTGTGTGGATAGGAGGATGACAGTTGTGCGTACTTATCATGTCTGGTTGTAGTACTGCAGAGCGTATTGAAAGCTGAAAAGTACTATAATAGCTTCAGTATGTATAGTTCGTCCTGTGAAAACCTTTGAAGAGGTAAGTGTGTAAATGTAATTATGGTTTTATTCTATTTCATTTCAAGCAAATTGTCAGTAACCAAGGTAAAGCAAGAAAGCAAAAATACTCCTGGTGTTTCCCTTAAGAACTGAATACTGCGGTTTGCTTTCAATGTTTTCCATTATGTAAAAAAAAAAAAAAAAAAAAAGAATGAAGCAACTCATAGTCTATCCAACAGCGTCTTCCTCCTGTACTGAGGCAGATTGAGGATTTAGATTAAAAAAAAGAAACTTCGAACCATATTTTATCTATTATTTTTTTTAATGGACGCTGTGATGTGGAAGATGATCAAACAGTGAACGTGGAATCTGCAGTGTGATCAAAAATACATCTGAGACGAATAAACTTTTAATTTAAAAATGGAGGTCCTGGATAAGAAACTGCCAACAAGTAACAACTTATAACATGAGGCTGTTCTATGTAGTATACGTCATAACAGTAACAATTCTCTTATAAATTAATAATAAAAGATAAAAGAAGGGAATTTCACTCATTTAACATAAGGATAAATATAAAAAACAATGAAATGGAAGGCAGTAACTATAATAAGATATCTGAAGTCTCGCATTGAGCTTAGTACTATTTGGGGGCATGGCTGCGCTGAGCGAGGGGAGTGGGTGGTGTGTAGGTAGGGGACGGGTGAAGGGGGTTCCGTCTGCCTCCATCTGGCGTTGTGAGTTGGGTGGGAGATGGGTTGGTGGGGTAGGTGGGTCAGCTGGGAAGTCGACGGTCAGCCTGCCTGCCCCTGTTTCTTTCAATTGCTCAAACTTGCTCGATTCGCCCGATCACTTAATTTTGTAACGATCTCTCTCTCTCTCTCTCTCGATGCTTTTTATTTCCTCGAATAAATAGAAAACATCACGTTTTGCTTAGACCAAAAAAAAAAAAAAAAAAAACAAAAAAAAAAAAAAAACATCCTGGTCTTTCGACGTATAATGGATTTCGTTTTGTTGTTTGTTCTGCATCGACTTCGTTTCTTTGCTCTTCTTGATTGATGCACAATTGCAGTTGTTTGTTTGTTTGTTTGTTTTTCACGTACTGTGTAGCGGAGTTCGTCACTACAGTAACTTCTCTCTCTCTTCTCTCTCTCTCTCTCTTTCTGGAGCTACAGATCCGCAAGTATTCTCTCCTCTCCACCAGATAAAACAAATTTTATGGTGTTCATGAAAACGCCAATAAAATAAAAAGAAGTGTATTTGTACTGTAGCACGATTATACAACATAGAGAAGTAATTGTAGACATTTATAATTCATATAATCACGCAACAACGTTGTAGCGTGATTATACTCTTGTTAGTCCATCCTAAGAGGAAACATCGAGTGCTCAATTTATATCTGTAGGAGCAGGTTTTCTGCTTACGGCTGTCCAGCCGCCATCTTTCCACTTCGACCCCACCTTCTAGACCTCCTCCTCAGACGAAGAGCTAAAGAAAGAGAGAGAGAGAGAGAGAGAGAGTACACGTACTCAGTGTGAACTAGGCCTATATCCATACAGAACGTCTCCGAAACCTTTAATAACCGTTAATGAAATTATTATTATAAATATATTCAAAGAAGTTGTTTAACGCCCAAAATTTGATTTAAATAAACAGAATTCGATCACTTTCGTCATAAATCAACAAATGACGTTTTGGTTTCGAATTCGTGGATGAAATTACGATAAATCACTGAACATTTCTTCGATAATATTTGAATCTCGTGTGAGGATTCGAACGCAGGTGACTGCCGGGTTTCTTTATGTGGTCAGTTTTAACTGTCAATATTTATTTCGAATAAATTATTATTATTATTATTATTATTATTATTATTATTATTATTATTATTATTATTATATAACAGGTATCTTTTAAACATTTTCTTATGTTCACTTAATGAGAAATGTTCATTATTAAACGTTTTTATAGAGAAATATTGTGTACAAAATGTGTAATATTCGCTATAAATGTAATGCATATATGTATATATGCTGTAGTACAAGAAAGATATCCATATTGCAGTGCAATATCTTTGTAACTGTTAAAACCAGAAATATAGTGAAATGTATCAATACTGTGCAACGGAAACTTGGTAAAATAAATAAATGAATAAACACCGTGCCATGAAATACTCGAGTTTATATAATGGCGAAGATATTGTAGTATACCTACTTGTGTTTACAAACTGAGTCTGTGGTCTTTTCATTGGCACTTAACAGTATCCATATAAATGTTGACGATAACCCGGCTTTTATCGAAACTAGTGGAATCTCTCTCTCTCTCTCTCTCTCTCACTACAAATTCAATTATTCAATGTTAACTTCTCCCTAACCGACGATAGCAAATCCTACTCGTCCATTACTCGAGCAGCACATAATTATGCCAGGGAATTTTCCTTCCTGAAAACCCAACAGTGAACTGTGCAACCACCTTCATTATGGTCGAGAATCGCTTTGAATGCAGAGAGATTTCCCATCCGCCCTAATGTTCCCTTACCGATGATACTATTTTAAGGTGGGTACACACGTGAGAGCCGAACCTTGTATGTGCAACTGAGTTACGCATATACGGTTACAAGGTGTCAAAATTTTGAGGACGAACCGTAACCACGTTAAGCACGTAACTTCATTGCAATCCACTGCGATCATCAGTCTGTCCGGGTTGTTTACCGACGATGGCCACCATGCAAGTAGCAGCTGCCCCGTATATTTATACACATTATTTAACGAAGATGAAGCGAAATAAGGTTATATACTAGAAGGGTAGAATACAGTGGTCGTGAATTACTCGCTGACATGAGATTCCAAGAAGTTTCTGGCCACAGTAAAGTCTTTTCTTCGTAATAACTAATAAATTGAAGGACCTCTTCCTCACTCCAATCAGCCATGGTAGACATATACGCACTGACTGACCAAAACAAGGAACTCTACTATGGACGGCCTTGTTCATAGTCGGTGTCAACAAGTTCAGCAACCTCTGTTGATACGCGTGTAATACAGGTCCCGTCCACACTTTGCGTAACGTGCAAAGAGACCTCCCTTTGATCCGGGGCCCAAAAACCGACAATTGCCGGGACGGATATTGAAAGCAAAAAACCTTTACCACGTAATTGTGGTTAACTTCGTTGGCAAAGGTCCAAATTTGGAGGACAACTACACCCCCACCCCCCTTTATCCAACAGACCTTGGCTGGCTATGAGACGGCATTGTTTTGTATGTGGGTTAGTACCTACATACTAGATACCTAGTACCCTAGATCTAGTAGGTACCTACCTACATACTAAACATCACATGACAGTATAGACACCTTCAAAAGAAGAACAGTTGTTGCAACACCACCTAATACAAGCTTCAATAAACATTTGGCAAATATAAAATACAGAACACATCGTCATACACTGCAATAAATGAACAAATATGGCGGCCAAAAATTGTGGTATAATGTGTTAAAACTGAGTCAGTTGTCTTTTCAATGCCACCTAACAGGAGTTAAATTCTTTTTGGAGAGAGAGAGCCACTGGTGCATAATACGTGTGCACAGATCAGTCAAATTCTAGACCTATAATTTCAGTGAGTACTAAAAAAGAAAAAAAAAAGACAGACAAGACAGTTAAATGGTTAAACATCGATTCAATAATAATAACAATAATAATAATATCTACAATGACACTAAACCGTCAGACATGGTGGGGGAGAGGTGAAGTACTATAGGCCTAGTGCTCCTCCTCTCGCTAATAACCGAAAACCTTTAAGGATTTTCATTTTCATTCCATCCTTGACCCTCCATGTCTAATCCTGCGTCAGTATATATATGATCAAATTAATTATATAATCCTTCTTGTTGCTATGACGCCTAAGGAAAGCAGCCTCTCTTGAGATAAGTTTTTAAATATCATTCAATGAAACTTAGCCTTAATAATAATAATAATAATAATGTTATATTTATTTATTAAACCGAAAACCGACATGACGACACAACGCCCACCCACCCAAAGCCCGCCCATCATCTTCTCTCTTTGTGCAAGGAAAGCAACAAAGGCTCAATTTATATTAGTTTAGTAGTTGTAGTTGCAAATCGTGTTGTTGATGATATATATATATATATATATATAATATATATTATATATATATATATATATATATATATATATATATAATATATATTATACATGTAAGTTATTCACTCTCAATGAAGTCGCATCCAGAGGTTTTCTGCAGTTCTAACATAGAACCTGCAGACAACCTCGTGAAATATATATATATATATATATATATATATATATATATATATATATATATATATATATATATATATATATATATACTATATTTTTTTATAATAATACAAGATTAAAAATACAGTCGATAATCTCGAGTTGATGGGATGCCCAAAGACGAGAGAGAGACAGAGACAGAGAGAGATCTAACGTCCTACATCCACAGTTAACCACAAAGTTGACTATCTAATATCACAGTCATTGTGACCAGACACAGACACACTTGCGTACGTACAGACACAAACACACATACGTACGTACGTACAGAAAGACACACGTACACATACTCAACTGATTGAGAGAGAGAGATAGTCAAGAAAGCTTTGCTTTTTTTTAACGTCTGATCGTCGCTCACCATTTCTCATAGTGGATAAGTATTCATTCCCAATATTAATTACAAAAATAAGAGTTATATATAGCAGTACTACAATCCCCCCACCCATCAAGACTTTCCTCTCTATGTATCAGTGCTTCGTATATGTGACACTAGGCTTGTAAGATTACATGCGGTCTAATATGCCGTTGAATCCAAGTACATTTTCACCCTTATATGCGACGTAGGAGACTCCATCATCAGTCCCTTTAACTTGGAATATAATCAGGGCTGGCGTTTCTATTGGCTGATTTGGCTCGACGCTGCTGCTCTTATATATCTTCCTTTATCATTAGGAATATAATTTAAAAGAATTACATTGCGTTTACTATATTAATCATTATAAAAATAGTGTAAATTAGTTTTGAGATTTAACAGGCCTTGTACAAAGACCTCTCTTTCAACTGTTCAATTTCCTCCTCTATTTTCAATCCAGCAGTTATATAGTTACTGCTGTCAACTATATTATACATAGTACATACATACATATATATATATATATATATATATATATATATATATATATATATATATATATATATTACAACTCAAGTTTTTCATTTACAACAACAGTTTCTCTCGAAGAGAATTTCAGATGGCAGGAACACACATACTCTCTCTCTCTCTCTCTCTCTCACCTAGAGTGAAACGGGAGAAAATCTCAGACCATATTGACGCCGCATTTTTCGGAAGACATAAAATGAATAGTTTCATGCTGTATGGCAACTAGCGATCGTCAACACCTTGACCAGAGGTTCTCAACCTTTATTGCTTAGTGGCGCATAAATGATATATCCTGGACTTTGACGGCGCACCAACTCTACAGTCAGTGTAATTATAACTATTATTATATAAGCCTGCTACATATTCAACAGACACAAAGGTACACATTATGTAGGGCTACCCATAATATTAGTTCAAATACGTGTGCACACACTTGTAATGTTTATGATAATAAAGTAATACCGTAATAATAATAATTGTTATTATTATTATTATTCTATTATTATATATGAATGAATTAATGAGCACATGGGAATGATGTACAACATACATTCCAGTTGTAGAGTAAACATACCTGATTAATGGGACACTTGCGCCTATTTGGATTTGCTTATCCTTTCGATGTTAGGAGGGACACTGGACAGGCACACTCTCATTTCCTCTTCAACACTCAGCAATCTAGACCTCTTTTTAATTTTGATGTCTGTGAGTGTTGAAAATCCTGGTTCACACATATATGAGGTCGAGAACTGCAGCAATATTTTCTGGGCTTTTAGGACATAGAGTCATACACATACATGCACACAGACAGAGACACACACACCTATATATATTATACACCTATCCATGAAATTTTCACGGCGTACTTGGGGGATGGATAGTCGTGGCGCAGAAGGGCGCCGCGCCACACAGGTTGAGGAGAATCACTGCCCTTGACACAGCCAGGACAGAGATGGGAAACGTGGTCAGTGCGCCTGCGCGTGAAGCGCTGACTGCCTCTGCCTTCTTCTTCATTGTTTTATGGTTTTATTTTATACCTTTTTGTTTTGTTGTTATTACCAATGTGATTTTTATATACTAGTAATATAACAATATAATTCCTTAATTATGATCAAATTAGATTTTATCAAGCTATGGAAAATTCAAACATTGCAAATTATAAAACAAGAAAATTCATTCATTATCCGAAGCTTTAACATAATCCTGCCTAAGTCCGACTTAACCTAAAGATACAGGATCTGTTACAAAATACACAAAAAGACATTCTCTCTCTCTCTCTCTCTCTCTCTCTCTCTCTCTCTCTCTCTCTCTCTCTCTCTCTCTCTCTAAAATAAAATTTCTGTAGTACTACAACCCAAAATAGTTGAAGAAGAGGCAGCCAGAGAGAAATAAATTTACAGTTTCCAGCAAATCAATAAGGAAATATCGTATAAAAATATCTTATAAGTATTTTTTGCATGCTGCATAGCTAGATTTCAAATATATAAATATATATATATATATATATATATATATATATATATATAAATATATATATACACATAATGATGTAAGGAAATACGTGATATATATATAGTATATATTATATATATATATATATATATATATATATATATAATATATATATATATATATATATATATGTAGAAACTTCCTATAAGTTACAGAAATGAAGATCATCCGTCGTATCCAAGTCTACTAAAAGTATTTTGCCATCATCATCTGTATGAGATCTTCGAAAGTTGTATTGTAGTAGAGAACCCGAAAGCACACCATGAAAATGAGGGAAGAGAGAGAAGATCAGTCGGGCGAGGTCAAGGTTCTACTCTCTACTTTCCATTCGGACACGTTGGTCGAGGTCGAGGCCGAGGTCGAGGCCGGGGTCGAGGTTGAGGTCGAGGTCGTCGTTCGGACTCTGTCGATTTCCCTTCCCGTGAAACTTCCTCATCTCCTCAGGGATGCTCCTCCGTTGCCACTTTTCTAGAAGGTATCATTACTATCGTTCTCCTGTCATTTTTGACAGATTTTTATATGAAAAACACATCCGATATACAAAAGTCAATCTATATCGGTATTCGATAAGTACTCTAGACCGCTTTAGTGTAACAGACCAAATGAACCAAATGACCAAATTTTAACGTATAATGGATGTTTCCATGGAAAGATGTCGATAAAAGTCAAGCTGTAAGGATTTGCGCTCCAAGATGGAAAGCAAAAGACAAATACGTTTAATTTGCTCTATGGTGTTTTTCATAAGGAAATTATATATATTTGTTGTGTATATACCGCAATTAAGTGTCACAGTTCTTGTTCGGATGAAGTTCAATTGCCATTTACTTTGCAAAAGAACAGACTGAGGAAAAGTAATACATTTTGATAATAGAAAGATGTTTATACTATGAACGAATAGAAAATTTAATCACGATTGAAGTTATTTGAATAACATTATGATAGTCGTAGGAATAAATATCATATTAGCTATGGCGTGAAATCTTTTAAATCTCTGCCTTGAATGGTGAGGAACCTGGCGGACATGATGGCGACTGGATGAAGATGTGGGAGCGGATAGAGAGAGAGAGAGAGACAGATAGAAGTCTGTATATATATATATATATATATATATATATATATATATATATATATATATATATATATATATATATATATATATATATATATACAAATGCCTTTAGATATAGTGTATTAGATGCGGAAGGGTAATAGTACTAGTACCACTATCAGTGCCATCAGCCTCTTGTTTACATAAGAGCTGTCAAAAATCAGCGGCCATGGCTTCTTCAAAGGACTCACCTGCCAGGAGATATTGAAATTTGATGAATAAAACGGAGCTTTCGAAGACCAACCTGAATTTCTTAGCGGCCAAGACTTGGGAACCGTTACAGCGTTGAAAAAGGGGCAGATTCCTTTCAGATGGAGGCAACTTTGAAGGCTAACTGACTGACTGACTGACTGACTGACTGACTGACTGATTGAAAAGCCGTATTCTCTGCTCCAAGTTCGTTTGAGGTAAGTGCCTTTGGGGGACACGACATAGTATAGTAGCTACTATAAGCATTATCCAGAGTTGGTTTCTTGGGATGTCCTTTGACTGAGAGTTACTGAGTCTCCTTCAAATAATTCAGTTTAGGATAGCGATCTCCCCATTCAGTCACATTCATCAAATCGATATCATTTATGTAGTGCTACCCATTGGCATACACAACGCAATGACATTTCTCGAATAACGTCCATTAAAATGAGCAGTACACTAACGTGGGTGTCGTAGTAGTGTTTGTCTTGTTTAGGATTTTGGAGATGGGGGGTGTTGAGGCTAGGAAACATTCGGAAGGCCCAGTAGGTGGTACTAGTACACCAAGATAAGGAACCCCCCAACCACTACAAGGGCCCCCTTCCAAATTGCATATGTAGACCTAGAGGGATTTCTTCCTGGAATCAACCAAATATTCCACTCTGCCTTTTACAATGAGATATTAAAAATGGATGAATGACGTCATATCGTATATAAATGAACCAGCAAACGTTACTCTTGTTCCGAATCTCTCTCTCTCTCTCTCTCTCTCTCTCTCTCTGGAATCCCGGGAAATATCCTGGAATAATGGATCTTATTTGATCAGTTTCACTTAATATTTTTCATCACTGAAGTAGAAGACACCGTTTCATTGACATGAAGTAGAATTTCTAAAAGGTTCTGTATTTTTTATTTTACTTCCAAAAGCTACATTGTATCTGCATAAATCAATGGTTCCTCCATCAGAAGAAACTCCTTTGAAGAAGAGAGGAGAAAATGTGTTCGTATAATACCCACAGCTTTGTTTGTGTGTTTATGTGTGTTTACTTGGAGAAATGGGTTATTGGATGTAGTGTAAGCAGTTTCTTCTGCTAGGCATTATGATACACAAAGTAAATTCCGGCAGTCGGTTTATTTAGACGCTGTCGATCAATATCCCCAACCAATATCTTGGATGTTGATCGTCATTGGCCGAAGCTCATCCCCAATATCTATTAAATAACAATGATTTTTTATACAGATTCTTCCAGTTAGATAAAACAACTATCTAACGAAAGGAATAGATAAATAAGAAAACAGATAAATCAATAAATAATAAAATAAATGAATAAATGAACAGACAAACCAAAACTTTATGATGACCAATGAAACTTTTCTCTCTCTCTCTCTCTCTCTCTCTCTCTCTCTCTCTCTCTCTCTCTCTCTCTCCCTTATCTCTCCATGCATCTGCTCCCGCGTTCTGCATATTCGTCCCCTCACAATTTTTCGTTTCTTAAAAAAAAAATAAAAAAAAAGAGAGAGAGAGAGGCGCATAAGAAAGACTGTAAAATAATCCGATTAAACGGAAAAAGCGTCTTCAAATTTTTAGTGTCATAATATCGTTAAGGATTTGGAAGTCGAAGTTTCTTATGTCGTTAATAATTTGAAAGTCAAAGCTTTGTCTCCGGAAGAAGCCGTTTCTGCCGTCAGAAGGTTTAGCGTTGTGGGGAACAGCTGCTTCTTCTTCTGTCCCGGAGGTCGGTCTTACTTCTGTCTATGTTTGTTTCGTTTCAGCCATCCCATTATTTGCTTCAGACGCTTTATCCAAGTAATAATGATTATAATATGCTTTCATTTTAGTTTGTCGTCTGTCATATTTGATTTTTTTGTTCTCTTCTGTAATCTTAGAGGTAGAAATAGCCTTCATGTAGAGGACTCTCTCCTCCTAGTTTTGTTTCTTTACGCTGTCAATTTGCTCTTGTTCCTGATAGCAGTAATATATATATATATATTAGTTTATGCATCCCATGTAAAGCAAATTGGTTTTGCATGCCGAATAACTCTTCTCTCTCTCTCCTTCTTCTTCTTCTTGAAGCACCTACCCAGAAGCGTGAGGGAGGAAGAAGTGGAAGTTGTGGAAGGCCTCCATCTTCGTATTCGTCGCTTCTTCCAAAATGTCGTCTTATTTCCGCTTCCATTTTCCTCGTTTCTTCCTTCATTTCCTCCCTTTCGTTCCCGTTGTCTTTTTTGTACTGGCTTCATTCCGCGTTACTTGGCACTTCCGTTTCCGTCGTTCCAAGTCTTGGGAGAAATTTTTTTGACTTTTTTTTCCTGCGTCTTCTCTCCCCCCCCCCCCCCCCCGCTCTCTCTCTCTCTCTATCTCTCTCTCTCGTCTCCTCTCTCTCTCTCTCTCTTGATTTGGCTTCTCTCTCTACGTCCCTGATTTCTGTTCAGTTTGTCTGCTTTTGATTTATCGATGACACTTTGTATATTTTCTTTTATTTTCCATCGGTGTAATGTACATATTCTTTATTAGATTTATGCTAAAATGATTGTTAATTGTAGTTATGTACCTGTTGTGTTGATGATGACCACGATAATTGTTATTAATGCTGCTACCACTAATGGTTATAATTATTATTATTATTATTATTATTATTATTAAATGAAAAATAACCCCTCTCCACAGGTACGAGAACCCCTGAAGCAGACGCATGTAGTGTACCAGTATACATGCCCAGTCCGCGAATGCAGCGGCGCCTACGTAGGTATGACTACCATGCGACTGTCGAAGAGACTCTCGTGCCACGCCAAGAGGGGGCTATAAAGAATCACGCCCGCACCAAACATCACGAGGCCATCTCCCGAGATGTCATCATAAAGAACACGAAGATCATCGGGAAGGCCCCTGATGCCCGTCGGTTGCGCCTGCTGGAGGCGCTACTCATCCAGCAAATAAAACCTACTCTGAATACGACGCAGGAAGAATTTCTCCTCCCTACGAGTATGAGAAGACCTGCCACCAACAATGACACCACCGATCATGACAACTCTATGGATGACAACGCCCCCGAACGAGGTACTCCTGCAGCCGATGGAAATCAAAGTAGCCGTGACGTCCCACAGCGTAGCGCAACGCCCCATCAATGTTACAGCGCCGCTTAGGAGGTCCAGGCGGCTGCAGGATATGCTGCAACGCAACCATCGGCCCGAAGAAAGTGGCTTGAGACCTGCTTCAGGCAGCCAATGAAAACAAGACTCACCGCCACCAGCCAATAGGAGACAAGCATGGGGCAGACCCCCTGCTGTCAACCACAGATATAAGGAGGACGGACACCACACCAAGATCAGCTATATAAATCAGAAGAAGGCCACAGTAGTCTTCATAGATTTTGAAAAGGCTTTTGAACTAGCCAGTCCTAGCAGCAATACTACAATCAGTAGTAAGGAAGGGAGTCCAAGGACACTTACTAGCCTGGACAAAAAACTACGTGCTGAGAAGGCAGGCCAGAGTAAAATTCCAAGGAGTGATTGTCTACATTCCACGACTTGGAAAATGGCACCCCCTCAGGGAGGAATTCTGAGTCCATTTTTATTTAATATACTAATGGAGAATATAGCCTCCCTGCAGCTTCCAGAAGGCGTAGAAATCTTCATCTATGCCGATGATGTGTGTGTAGTAGCAAGGGGAGCTGTTAGAGTACCCAGAATGCAAAGGGCACTCAATGACATCAACAATAAATCAAATGAGCTAGGCCTAAAAATAAACATAAATAAAACAAAGGGCCATGACAATAAAAGCCCACAGACCGCTGCAACCACTAACAATAGGAGCTGAGCCCATAGAATGGGTAGACAGCTACATGTACCTAGGAGTTGTCATAGATCAGCAGCTAACTTTCAAGGAAGAAATCAAGTACTTGAGAGAAAGAGCAAATGCAAGACTTGCTGCCATGAGATACATGTCATCCCTGAAGGAGGGAGCAAACGAACACATACAAAGGAAGTACTACCTAGCCTGCACCAGAACATTGGTGGACTATGCTGCCCCCACTCTGATAAGGCTGACAGAGGCTCAGAAAGAATCACTGGAGGTCATTCAAAACAATGCAATGAGACTCATGCTAGGAGCACCTACATGGACAAGGCTGTGCAACCTCAGGCTTGAAACCAACCTGCCAAAGCTAGAGGATAGGATTGCACAGCGAAATGTAAGCACAATGGCCAAGCTGTTCCTCTCAGAAAGAGACTCCATCTCTAAGAAAAGAGCAAGAGAGGAACTTGCCAAACACCCACAGATTCAAACTTCGAGTTCCTATGGTAAGGACTAAAGTGACAACATCAAAAGTCTAGGCATGGCAGAAACACTGCTGCAACTAGGTCCAGACACAACACAGGGCACACAACAACTACCACCCTGGAAGAAGGACACTACATATACAAATACACAAGCCTGCCAAGAGCAAAAGAGGACTGCACAGGAGAAGAGCTAAGAGCGGCAGCCTATGAAGCAATCAGAAACACTGAGACCATAGGGGCACAAACATACTACACTGATGGCACTGTAGATCCTGAGAATCAAACTACGGGAGCTGCAGTATATTCAAGAAACTTCACAGCCTGCTGGAGGAACTCCAACCACGCCTCCACTATGCAGACAGAGTTAACAGCAATAAGACAGGCACTGCTGTACTCACTGGAGAATGAAGTAGGGCCTGTAATCATCCACACAGACTCAAAGTCCTCAATGCAAGCCCTGCAACAACAGAAAATTAAAGAAAATAAGGCACTGCTGGCTGGAATTAAAACACTGCTACTCCAGCACAGCGAAAGAGGAAGACCTGTCACCTTAAACTGGATACCCAGTCACATAGGAATTCCAGGCAATGAGAGGGCTGATGAGCTAGCCAAAAGTACAAAACACATTGACAGAGTGCAAGTACATATACAACCTGCACTGCAACAAGTCAAAAATGCAATGAAACCACTCTGCAAAGAAAAATTGATAAATGACCATCGTCAGTGGGTAGAAAAGAACTCACCCGTCTGCCAGATGGTATAAGAAATCGACTGGTCTAGTGCCTCCTCCCATAGACAGGCACACACCAAGAAAACTTGCTGTGATCATCCACAGACTCAGGCTAGGATATAAAGCCTGCTGGGAAATTGTGGAAAACAGTGTCAGACCATGTGAACACTGTCAAGAAGAAACACAGCAACCACTCTTTCACTACCTGCTTGAATGCAGAGAAACAGCACAGCTAAGAGGTGCAGCACAAAATGCAATACCTGCACAAGATGCTGAGCATGCAGCTGCCACAGTCACAAAGACAATCATTGAAAACTTAGAAGAGCATGCCCAGGTGCTCTACAACCTACCTCCACCAAGGTAATCAAACTAATAAAATCAATCACCCTCATCACATCCCCTCATTGTAAGGCTCTATCACATCATCCACTATCCATTCTTTTAAACAACTTTACCATACAACTAAAATCCTCCCGCAGGGACCCACAAGGGAGTAAAGGGTTGGACAACCCCACCACCTGCACCGCTTCTCCGATTTTCGAAAGCCTTACACTCATTCAAACTTCTTCTATAATATGACATGATGGCTCTTACTGACACCATCATCCTTCCCCTGTCCACTCCTATCTCTACAACTAAAGATATTTCCAATTTCAAAAAAAAAACTAACCATGTACCTAAAGAATCTTTTCAGATCACCTACGGGCCGAACAAGGGAAAGGCCCGTGCCAACAAGAAGTGTTGGCTTAATACAACAACAACAAACGCACCAAGATCAGTCCACCCTCAGCGTCCCACTCCGAGGATGTCTGAGCAGCTCCAGACGAAAGCTCGCTTTAAGAAAGAGAGAGAGAGAGAGAGAGAGAGGGAGAGAGAGAGAGAGAGAGAGAATCGTTAATGACTTTGATGACTATGGTATCATAGTTTATCTGTAAAATTCAAATATATACACCTATTTTGACCCTGTTTTTTACCATGACCTCTATAGGCGCTCTACTAGCCTGTTTAAGTAGCACTGAAAAAGCCGCTATTCGTAAAATAGAGAAGAATCTCTACAAGTGTAATGCTGCTGAAGTAGCCATTACTTTTAATAAAGTATGCTTGAGAGAGGGTCTGCTTCCTAAGTACAATAATAATAATAACTGAGCGGAATTCTTTCTCTTAGTGAATTAGCTGCTCTAAGAAAATGTCGTTTCCTTTTCAATTTCGTCTTCGTGGAAATATAAATGTTCTAGGTAGTTTCAGCAACACTCTTCGGTTTGGTTCAACAAATAGTGGGTCCTAACGAGGCTCAAACCCCCCAAAATTTTGCAAGAGTAGACACACTCATACCTTCAAAAACGAAGGTAATAAAAGAGAGGGCCGCGGGTTTAGGTCCTGATCCTAGGACGTGACGTACCGTCCATTAGAAGCTCGAACCTAGGTCCCCTCATTCTGCATGAATATAAAAAGGCTATGAATGAGAGTTAATTCCTGTCTGTCTAAAGTCCCCTGTCAGGAACTCGGAACCTCTCTATTTTATTGTTATTATTATTATTATTATTATTATTATTATTATTATTATTATTATTATTATTATTATTATTATTATTATTATTATTATTAATTGAAAGATATTGTTGTATGAACTGCATTCGACTTGTAAATAGTCTTCTATGTTTTTATTTCTTTCTCTCTGCTACTACAAATGGCGAGTATTGCGCCGATATGATTCATCAGGAGGAGTCAATTTCAGGGATATTGCTTAAAATTTATTTATTTGTCGCAGCAAATGAATAAATACTGTAGATCGAAATATAAGTCGATCTAGTGGCCAACGTTTCTCTTGGTATCATCCGGGCATGATCACGGCAGTGGGTCGGAGCAGACTGTAGATGCTGTCAAGATCTACTCAATATGTAATAGTAGGTCAGCAGGGGGTCAACCACTCGCTGAGTCTTCATTGGTTGGTGGAGCAATGCGTTTCTGCTAATGGTTGGAGGAAGTTTCCTTCAAGACACTTCTCGTAGTTGAAGGTCGGGCTGTTGCAGCCTAGCAGACCGTCGAGCCTTGGGCATGACTTCCATGAGCGTTGTGTTACCACGGCTCGTGTTGTCATTGGCTGCTGGGCTGCTTGTCTCATCTGATATCGTTTGATTGGGGGTGTCGCTCGGTCTGGTATTACTTGTGCTATTATTTATATTCATGGGTCTTCTTAAGTTAGTGGGGAGGAAAAGCACTTCCTGTGTCGTATTTAATGAGAGCTTTTCTTGCTGTATGAGGAGTGCCTCGAGCAGTCGTAAACGTCGCTAGTCAGTAGCCCTCCCTATTATCTTAGTATTCTTGATAATACCGTCGTAGGAGATAGCTTCCTGATCTGCTGTCATGGTATGGTTTTTAATTGCCCCTTCTTGTGCGTGGCAGGAAATCCTCTTGGGCAGGTTCATAGAAGTCATACCAACGTAAGAGCCGGGACATCCACGGACGGGGCATAAGAATTGTTAGACTACATTCGACTGTTTCAAGAGGTCTCTTGCTGGGGGGGTCGGGTTGTTCTTCATGATAAGGTCACGGGTACGTCGATCTTGGTGATAAATCACGAGTTCGAGTTCTTTGTCGACTTCGGTAGGGGTGACGTTCTCTCTGATGATTTTTCTCAATGCATCCTCGTCCTCACGGTGACGTGCGTGCATTCAGGCTTTGTAATACAGCTTGATCTTTTCATGGGGGTGGGGCTGCGGTCTCTCACTCTCGCTGTACCACCGAATCAGCGCTGTTTGGACTTCTTTATTAATACGTCGATTTGGATACCCGTTATTTACGAGCACCTGAGTGACTCAGTTGAGTTCTTTGTGAGTGTCCTGCCAGGAAGAACAGTGCATGAGGGCCCTCCGATTGTAGGCCCTGACTGTGGTGTTCTTGAACTGTGCATACGCAAATATGCAAGATATATTGACGATATCTTTGTAGAAGCCGAGAATGAGGAAGACGCTAAAGCTGTCCGGCGCATGTTCCAGCGGTGCAGTTCGCTGAATTATACCGTCGAATTCGGCAACGAAGGCCAGCTCCCCTTTCTCGACTTCCTCGTCTAAAAGACCGACGATGGTCTAAAAGAACTTCGGTGTAATACAAAGCAAGCAAACTTAAAGTTTTGCCTGAATGGTGACAGCGAATGTCCTACACGATTTAAAAATATTATTATTATTATTATTATTATTATTATTATTATTATTATTATTATTATTATTTCTACGGCATTCAATTTACATAGTCTTCTCCGCGCGTGATATAACCTTCCTATCGTAAGATGATTCTCATTGTTATGAACAATACAGCAATCTGTCAGGGAACATGATCCCGCCTCTCTCTCTCTCTCTCTCTCTCTCTCTCTCTCTCTCTCTGAAATTATGTTTCCATTAACTGTCCCGCCAGATGCCTTCAGAAAAAGCTGTCATCAATTCCCAGTTGTTCCCTGATGCCAGGTAAACCGTCATATCAATCATTTTGATCTGGTGTATTATTATTCGTACTTAGAAAACCGTGGCATACTTTCTCATCAACTTGTATCTTTCATATATTATAACATATACAATAAGTATTATAATTAAGATGTCCAAACTTAGCGAGATGGACAATGCAAAGATAAAATTGCATTAAAACAACCTTAGCTCTTTCGTAAATTATATCAGCAGTCTCAACTCTCTCTCTCTCTCTCTCTCTCTCTCTCTCTCTCTCTCTCTCTCTCTCTCTCTCTCATTAACGTATGGTGCATCATTTAACGTATCTTTATCTCTGACTTGCATATTCGTATGAAAGACGTTTTTCATTGTTTTCTTTACTTCCTCTCTCTCTCTCTCTCTCTCTCTCTCTGGAGAGGATACTAGACAGACAGACGTTGCAGACTGTTCAAGACAGACGGAAGATATTTGTGCCGAATGACAAATGCTTCAATATGAGGCTGTGTCACAGGCTACACAGTTGCCCAGACACGAGTGTTTCTGTGTGTGAGTGAGTGTGTGTGTGTGTGTGTTTATAAATGAAGAATGTACAATGGTTTAAATGTGTAATTACTGGGCCTATAATGTTTTTCAATCAGAGAAAAATGAAGGTACGATTCATTATATTTTATTAATTTTCCACGCGAAATAATGTGTCTGTGATTTGTTCTTAATCATTAAAAATCGATTCTGTTCATCATACTTGCGTTGTTCATTGATGCAGTTTCAAATTCCTTCGCCATCATCACAATAACAAACGAGACATTGGACTCTTTTCATTGTACTCATACATTATTATTTATATGAATGAATGCAATTCTTGTACTAAATAAAGAGAAATTCACTAACAATATTTTTCTTTTTTTAATTTGGTTCAAATTCCTGACTGCAAAAGAGACGTCGCGATGAAGCTTTTATGGTGAACAGCCTCTTTATAGCATTTCTGTGCTTTTTTGATATCCTCCTTTTATATCCTGCTTTTATTTCCTTCCTTTTAGGCTCCCGTATGTCCTCTTTTTATAACCTACCTTTGTATCCTACCTTCTTGCATGTCTTTTATATCGTTGTTTTATATCCTCTTTTTATCCTCCTTTTTATATCCTACCTTTATATCATCTTTTCATCCTCATTTTATATCCTACTTTTATATCTTCCATTTATATCATATTTCTATATTCAACCATTATATACTCTTTTTATTCTCATTTTTATATCCCACTTTTATATCCTCTTATATCCTCTTGTATCCTACCTTCATATCCTTTTTTTATCCTTCTATCAAATCCCACTTTTATATCTTCCCACAAGGACGTGAGATGGTACGTAAGGCACGTTGGCATGACTGAGCTATAAACTCTGGCATTAGGGTATATCCTCTATGCTCATTCATGGTTTGCACGAAATGGAAAGATTTTGTTTATATTATGTAGTATGGATGTAAGGGCAGCAGCATCCACTTTGTTACATATTGGTTTCCATTTGTTTATTTATTTCATTTTGTAGGCGTCATAGCATTCTTCGACGGCGAATTTAATTCGACTTTGTACGTTGTCTGCGAAGTTATTATTCAACCTATAACACTCATTCTGGTGTCAATGGAGAGCGGAATACATGTGCCTTATTCTGGTATATTCAAGAGCAACATATAAGCAAAATTCACAATGTCAGGACAAGTTAAAGTCGTCACAAAAAAAAGCTGTCAGAACATCTGAAGCAATTCTGGGCTTCAGATCCGCGATCAGTAGTTGCAACCTGGCCAATACCTTTATATGAACAATCATGCTATCAACACTTTTGTTCTAATGAAATTACTATTGCCTAATAAACCTCAGTATACTAATTGCTTTCTTTTTCGTCTGAAATGATCTTGAAAAAGGAGCAGCATCACAAACCCATTGCAGATTTAATCTTAGACAAAAGAGGACAACAGAATCTTGCAACTCCAAAGTGGGAGAGGACTAAGCTCTCTACATCTCCAAGACGTATAATTTTACATCGTGGCTTTTACGTATTATTATTATTATTATTATTATTATTATTATTATTATTATTATTATTATTATTATATATGTAGTGGTATAAGTAGTATCATCACGTGACATCACTCGAACAGAACAACAACAAAAACTGGTATATTTGGTAGGCAGTATCCTACTCTATGCCTACCAACATAAAGCTGAAAATTCCTTAAACATTATAGAATATCTGATAAACGTTAAAACAGCCATCCAAATTCGATTTACTGACATTGCAAGCTTGAAATACCTTGCAATATATCTCGGGTAGCTTTCAAGAACGCAATATATTCCATGAAACGTCTGAAAGACTCATTTTTATTTATATTTATATTCCTTTTT
>NC_087214.1:9969245-10031745 GCF_015104395.2 Macrobrachium nipponense | reverse complement strand
GTGTTGGTATTCAGGACTGGAGTTGCATATCCCTGATGTGAGGTTTACAGAGCTTTATGCTGGCTTTCAGAACTGGAAATGCAAGTCCCTGATGTGAGGTTTGCAGAGGTTTATGCTGGCTTTCAGAACTGGAGACACAATGTCATATCCCTGACGTGAGTTTTACAGAGCTTTGTTCTGTGTCTCAGAACTGGAGATGCATATCCCTGATGTGAGGTGCATAAGTAGAAGCGTTATAGTACTTTATAATATTGTCTGGCCCACTTTACTGCTTAGAGAATATGTGGTTAGACTTGATTTTTAATTGTTATACTAACATTCAGATCATAAACTGTTGTAGCCTTTTCATTGCTCCAGAATTTTACTAAGCAGGCCCTCCTGAGCCATGGTACCTTTCAGAAGTCACTAGAATGTCAACAGATTTTTTTACAGTTGATATGTATACCTGATCTTGGGTCATGGTGTGGGTTAGAATTTTCCTGTGTTTTATAGTGATGTGAAATTTTCCTTTCTGGATGTCACTTGATGGCTTAATCATACCCTTGCTCGTGATGCCTTGAGATTCCAAGTGTTATTCCATTATTGCAACGGTTTGGAATACAAGACAGAGCGAAGTTTAAAGTTTTTAAAATAATGCCGAGAAAAAGTCTGGTTAATGTTGAGAGTTGCACTTCATTTTTTCAGTTTGTAAGAGTAGATGTTGGTGTACAGGATTAGGATAGTGATTGTGGAAGGTACATTATGTAGACATTAAAAAAACTGGTTTATGGTATTTTTCGATGTGGAAAATATATTAGTCTGGAATTTTGGGAGGCTAGAAAATGTAGTAGTACGTGATTTGGGGACAGGGGCAAGAAAGTGTGCTATGAAGTATGTTGTTTTGGCTGTAAAGTCTGCTATTTTGTGTGTGGTTTTTCCTTAGAAGTCTGTAAGTTTGCTATTTCTCTGCCAAGAAGTCTATATTCTTGTTTGGGAGAGTTTTCAATTAGAATACCTATTAGTTGAAGAGCTGCTCCCAGGCGTCATGAGTCACTTGCTTATAATGCCTTTATATCTCGTGAATTTTACGCTCTGGAAACTGCCCCAAAATTAGGTCATTACAAAATCGGGGATTTTTATCGTTTCTACTTAGAAAGGTCGTCTATTTTGGGAGAGGCCTTTCCCAAAATATGTGCATCTTTGTAGGAGTGTGTTATTTTTACTTGAGATTTTACCTAAGAAATTTTATTCTGGAGGTTTTTGTCCTGATATTGTTTTAAATGGAAGTGATTTTTGTCCATTGTCATAGTTCTCGAAAGTATTTTGCTTGGAAAGTGTTGTTATCGATTCCGAGGTTTGTTTTCCCCAAGGAAATGTTAATTAAACAGAGTTTTTTAAAAAGAAAGTTCTCTTGATTCAAGGGAGGATTTTGTTCTGGTTGGAAATAACTAGATAGTGATTTTTCTTATTTGGGACTTGAAAATATGTTGATTTGCAAGTTTTCTACCCAGTATATCAATTCAACTTTTTTTTTTCTTGGTCAGAAAGTCTTTGAGCATGTTTCATTTTGTTAGGAATTTTCGTTTTGTTTGTTAGTGAGGGCGAAATGTTTTCCACAGAAAATGAAGTTTGTCTACAAAGTTTGTCAGCGTGGGAGCCAGAGTTGGTCTTGCCCAGGAAGTGGAGACTTGCCTAAAATATTTGGTTTGTGCTCTCTTTACGTGTCAGTGGTTGTTCGTCAGTTTTCTGCCCATGAAACGTATGTTTTTTTTTTTTTTTTATCTAGTGTGATCTTGTATAGTTAGTCTGATTGAGATATTTGTCTACGAAGTGTGGCAGCTTGGGGAGTTGTTTTGTTTTTTTCTTTTTGAAGGTATGTCAGCTACGATGTGTTTTTCGTCCAATAGAACTCACAAGAATAGAGGTTCATTATTCTCTTAAAGAGTTTGGTTATAAAGATGAATACTGCTTCAAGAATAAGACAAAACCTGAAAAAAAAAAATTTAATTTATTGAGAGTTGAAGTTTGGTATTAGCATTTTAAAGGCAGGTCTTGAGGTATAAGGTCAAAATTAAAAGAATTGAATTTTCATGAAGTTTTTCCTAAACAGTATTCCTACTAGAGTTGTGATTGTAGTACCAACCGTAACCCGTTCGTAATGGTCCATATGAAAAGGCAATGTTCATTATTCTGTAGCCCTATACTGATGATCATTACAAAGTTACCGTTTTTGGCACATTGTAACTCTGTTCTAGATGTGAACCAGTAATCTTAATATATTCATGTGCCATATCAAAGAGCAGTTTTCATTATTAGCCAGGTTTTAGTCACATAGCCCAATTCTGATAAGGATAAAAGGAATTTTTATTGTCAATATATTGATGAGCTATTTGAAACGATTTTTTTTTTTAATCTTCAGTACAAAACTGCTTTTCAAAGTCTTGTTAAAACTGGAAGCAGAAATATTTGAGGTGCATCCAAACTTCAAAGCACCCGAAGGAATGTTCCAATTTGCAGCTGGACATTCCTCCCTAATGGGGTGGATTTTTGCAAGATATCCTCACAGAACCTAAACTGGCCTGGTGGTCCACGTGTACGGTGAAGGCGACGTTAGTCCGACCTGCTGCCCTGCTGGGGGAGGAAGAACGGGGCAAGAGGGCATTAGCTTTGCACGTCTCTTGACCATTTACCTGACTCAATCATTTACATTGAATGATGTCAGGCCTATAAGACGAAGTGGTTATTTTGGGAGGGGGGCGCGCCTGAAGGCGCACTTGTTCCACCTGAAGGGGTCTGAGTCACTTGTCTGCTTTCGGAGTTACTATGTGTGTCTTGGTGTAATTGATTGCTTTTGTTGTAACGAGAGACTGGAGGATGGCTTGTAATTTGAAGTAAAATAAATTTAATTGCATTTTTTTTTATTTATTTGAGAAATTCCTGTAATTCTCTTGTTCAGAGTGACATCTGAGAATATAAATGAATATTCCATACTTTTAAAATCTTGTAGACAAAATTATCGCATAAACTGAAAAATAAAACAAATTAGGAAATTTAGTTCTGAATCTGCATTTTGGTGTGTTAACGTTAGGCTAAGCCTAGAACTTACAGTTGAAATAACTTTAAACTGCGAAAGAAATTTTTTTCGTTAAAATGTAAAGTAAGCTCATTAAGATACGGAAATGCAACAAACATGATTTTGAAGATATAATTTTACAGCATTTTTTACTGATTAGTTATAGTCTAATAAAGGTTTATGCACATTTCATTTCTAAGAAAAGGCCCCTCTTAACATGGAACTTAGCGTTTTGTAAAATGATCAAAAGTATGAAAAAAATCGCGTCATTTTAGTATTAAAATTTCAACTAAACACTTGTAGCCGTTACCGTTTTTTTCTAAGTAGTTTCCTGTTTTCTATGATGTTCAATTATAGTACTAAAAATCTCCATTTTTCTAGTTTTCAGAAGACGTCAGAGAGACACTTTAGGCTTCGAAATCTCAATGAAAACGGAAAGCAGAATGTCAGAGTACATTTTTTACAACCAGTAGATCTATTCTAAGTTATCCACAGAAAACCGGACAAGGGAGTAGTATTTTGGCCATTATGCTTCGAGACAAATAGTCTACGGTTTTAAAACACGTTTCATTAGACCCTACTTGTCAAGCAAGCATTTGCCCAAGTACAAAATCATAGCCATATGAGTGAACGTAAGCCAAGGCTTGTCTCAGTAGTAACTTAACCACGCCCATCTTGGAAGACTCTCTGTCCTTACGTTTTCTTTGGCATTTGAAATGGTCTAAGAGTCCTCACTAGTGACATAGAAAACTGAAAGACATTTGGGAAGCACAGGGGAAGTATTTATAAGAATTTTTCCCATCTCGGCCAATCAGCTGCCAGCTTAGAAAACTTAAGCCCTTTGGGTCTGCTTCAGAGTTGGTAACCGACTGACTGTATACCTCCTGCTGGGGGCATTCCTCCACCCTTCGGGCATTGCTATGCTGGCTCCAAGAAGGGAAAACAAATTAATTTTCCTTATTACAAGTAACCTCCCCTACCTTTGAAATTACTTCTTGGATTTAAAAAGACTGTCCGGTTATTTTTTAAGTTTTTATTTTCCAATCTACAATATTCTCTTATACAAATATAGTAAAGCCAACAGTGACATCACAACCTTAATTAAATGACATTTGGGAATAGAATGATGACGTCACAACGGTTCAAATACTCATTCGTGCCCTTCTACACGGGCAGTTCTTTGGTGACGTCACTTAGCATTTTTTATCTAGTTTGCTTATATAATAAACCCAACTATGACGTCACAACCTTTATTACTATACATTGCTTTAGGGAACGGAATAATGTCATCACGAAATGTATCCATTCATGCCCTTCTACCGGGGCAATTCCTTGATGACGTCATTTAGCAATACCATTTCTTTAGTTTTTATATATTAGTTTGCTTATACTTATATACTAAAGCCAACTATGACGTCACAGCCTTGATTACATGGGCTATAGGGAACGGAATAATGACGTCATCAAATACATCCATTCATACCCTTCTACATCGGCGATTCTTTGATGACGTCATTTAGTAGTATTTTTAACTCTACTCATACCTAATACCTCATATCGTTAATCTCGAGTTTTATGGGATAGTCCTGAACCATTTATGTATATACGTAAGTTTTGGGTAAAAATAAACTTACTTAGGACATGTGGCCTAATTCGGACACTCAAATCCTTCGTTTTAGCCAGATGTAAACACCTTTAGCTTTCCTTAAAGCTAGCGCTCTCTCTCTCTCTCTCGCTAGTTAACTCTAAGCTATGCTGATTTCCGTCTTTTTAAATCTTTAAAGTCTCATGACCATTTATGAAAAGACATAGTGACTTTGGCACGGCTTATGGTTTGTCTTGTATATTACATTCAACCTGAGAGAGAGGAGAAGAGAGAGAGAGAGAGAGAGAGAGAGAGAGAGAGGAGAAGAGATAACAACCCACAATAATGAAATATTACGAGTGAGGTGAGTTTAAGAACTTTACAATAATGAATATTACGAGAGAGAGAGAGAGCGAGAGAGAGAGAGAGAGAGGATAGAGAGCTAGAGAGAGAGAGAAAATAAAAAAAAAAAACATTCAACATATTTATTTTTAAAAATTGAAACTCGTTAAACGAAACTGAACAATGACGTTGACACGAATTATCCCAATCTCTTTTTCGTACTTTTCAAACATTCTCAGAGAATGTCCTCCGAGATATGCTGAAAGCTAGTACTACAGAAGCCCCTTCCTCTCTCATCAGGGTGAATTATTTCGTCAAGTAGACGGAGTCGCCATGGGATCCCCACTAGGGGTCCTCTTTGAAAATATATACATGGCCACCGTCGAAGAAAGGACCTTTAGAGAACATCAAAAACCTAGGATTTATGGGCGGTACATCGACGATATATTCGTCACAATAAAAGAACCTGAAGATGCCAGAAAACTAGCAGATGCTCTGAAAAGCAAACTCAGTGCTCAAACTTCACCACAGAGCACAGCCAGCAGCAAGACTTTGCCATTTCTTGATGTTCTGGTAAAAAAAACAACAAGAAGGACAGTTTAAGACGACCGTTTTATACCGAAGCACGAACGCTGGCCGTTGCTTGAACGCACGCGGGAGTGCCCGACGCATATAAAAAGTCTGTCGTGATTGCGTATTTCAACAGAGCCTTCACACACAGCTCATCTTGGAGAGATATACATAACGAACTCGACCGAATTCGCCAACTGCTGACAAACAACGGCTATGCAGCTCAAATTATCGAAGTAGCAATAAAAAGATAAAAGGACGAATTTTACCACCAAAACACGATGACGAAAAAACGAGGAGAACTTGATTATTTACCATCGTGTACATTATGGGTCTGCATACAAGGAGGATTGCTGCACACTACGCGTGGGATAATAAACAGAGGCGTAACCCCAAAAGTCCCCTTACCATAAAATAAGCCTCAGGATATATAGTAAGCCGAACCTTGTAGCAGCCTTAACTAATAAAGAACAGCACCGCTCCGGGGGGGACCGAAGGAGATGTGCACGAATGTATTACAAATTTACTTGTCCAGAGGGAGGTGTAGTTAACCTCACAGCCAAAACTACATCGGGCACACTACAACGACCCTTCGGAGACGTCTGCTGGCTCATAGAAATCAAGGGGCCATCCATCAACATTACATAGATGTTCACGATAGGAAGCCATCTTTACAAAGAGCTCATAGAAGGCACCCAGGTCGTGCACAGAGAAGACAACTACGGTCGCCTCTTAATAACGGAAGCGGTGAGCATCGCTATTCAGAAGCCGACCTTGAACGTCCAACAAGAATCGGACCATATACTCTCCTCCAGCAGGAGGAAGGAATACGCAAGCCAACAGGGACCAGACAGCGCGCCCACCTAATCCACCGAGAACATCGCGCCCCTTGGAAGACATGAGAAGACCCAGCGTTAGCGAAAGTCAAGTAACATCCTTGCTAAGGTCACTGAGACCCCGCCCAACACGAATCAGCAGCCGTTAACCACGTAGACCATTTTGGACATCCACACACACACACACACACACACACACGCGCACTCACTCAAATTTAAATCATACACATTTATAAATAAACAGAAATTATCTCTTGTACCTTTATACATGCTATAAAATATATATATACATATATTTGTATTCCTGTATTAGATTTCTATATTCATTTTCATTCCTGTATGTAATTTTGTAATTTTTATCTAAAACCAAGATGTAACATATTAAATTTTAAACATACATTTAAGGAAACTCTAGCACATGGCATTGTATTTTGAATATATTTACTTTAAACCTTTACTTTGCAACTTTCACTATTGTCATAGTACATATGTCCTTATGTTCTTTGTATCCAAAACAACGCCTTAAGCTGTTAATCCCTAGACTAACCAGTACCCCATACCTCAAGACCATACCTCCACACGAGTGAAATAAATAGGCCGAAAGGTCAGATCGTAAGTCAGTAGTCGCTTGATAATGCCATAAGACGAAACAGCTGTCGTAACAAAATTCAATAAATGGAAGAAGGAAGTCTGCGTATTTTTCACCAGAAATTGACGAGCGAGAATCGGAAAAAAAACTTCGTCGTATGAAGATACCTGCAAGAAACTTATTGATGCCACTAAAGCAATTGCTTTTAACGAATATATATATATATATATATATATATATATATATATATATATAGATATATATATATATATATATATATATATATATATATATGTATATCTATATCTATATATATGCATATATATATATATATATATATATATATAGATTATATATATATATTATATATATAGATATAGATATACATATACATATATATATATATATATATATATATATATATATATATATATATATATATATATATATATATATATATATATATAGTATATATATATATATGTTATCATATACATATATGACAAGTAAATCAATACTAGTCATGCAAAACCTCTGCTATGAAACATCGTTAGAATTACCGACAGAAAGCCAACGTGTTCAACGCCTACGCTGGTTAGCCAGACATTACAGCTTACCGGGGGAGCACAACCGCACTTCCCTCCAACACCCCCTATCCCCCACCCCCGACTCCACCAACCCTTTAACCTTTCCACCTCCGACAACCAATCAAATATCGTTTATCATTAGTATGTTCATTATCATTATATTCACTAACCCCCTTCCGGCATCGAAACCCAATCAAATTATTATTATTATTATTATTATTATTATTATTATTATTATTATTATTATTATTAACTCAAAACGCTCGCATAGTTCATGAAAGTCAAGAACCGTCCTCCATTCCCGGCTTGAGGGAGATTCTCTTTGTTAGTTATGTAGTTTTCTGTCACTAATTGATTTGTGTTTCTGTCTGTATTCTTTTTCCATCATTAATTGAATGACTTTTCTATACAGCGGCCATTGAACCCCAGGTTGGTTCGGGAAAGGCGATGTTTATCCGCCAGGCCTCCGTGGGGGTCTTCCCATGAACATCACCTCCTCCCTCCTTCCGCTTTCTTTCCACTCATTCATGGCGCTGCTGTTCATTCATTCATTCAAAAGAAGATAGAATTTCTTGTCGAGTGTCAGCGTCACCGTTCCCGAATATATATTTGTCCTCTTCTGCTTTGGCGTTGCGCTGTCAGGCCCTAATTAGGAGCGATTATCGCCTTATATGTCCTCGTGGTGTTATTCATAAATATACTGCCCTGAATGTCAAACAGGGACCTATGTGGGATCCACAGCAGACTCCTTAAGGTGCGGTATCGATTCTCATCAAGTGGCATAAGCTTCCGTATTGGCAGCAAGATTGCAAACCCGGAACACTCCAATATTAGAAATCACTCCAAAAATGTGTAAAACATATATTGATAATAAAGACTTCTGTATTTTAGGCCATACCACCAACCCGCAGGACCTTGTTATTCTAGAATTTCTCTTTATCAAACCAACTTGTTCCGTCGTTGAACACCCATACGTCTTCCTCCCCTCTGTATTTGTCTTGACTTGTGTTGTTTATTTATGTTTCATGTTTACGTTTGTTTAGTTTAACGCCTGCCACTCCTCTAGGCGGCGGCCCTTAACTTCTTCTTTCTGTAACTGTTCACTGCTGCTTTCAATTTTTTTTTTATTTTTTTTTTTATTTTATGTTCATTTATTTTTCATTTTAATGGATGTCTTTTTAAATAATTAGATTTCCTTAATTTCGATGTGTATTTTGTACACTTAGTAAGAATAATTTTTTAGCTTTTGCATTTCTGATATATATATATATATATATGTATATATATATATATATATATATATATATATATATATATATATATATATATATATACATAATACATTTATATATATATATATATATATATATATATATATATATATATATATATATATATATATCATATATATATATATATATATACTATATATATATATATATATATTTGTGTGTGTGTGCATGTGTACATGAAGATCCATGTTTGTGTGTGTGCATGTGTACATGAAGATTTATGTTTGTATGTGTGTTTTCATACATTAGTAGGCTTTTACATACGTTCACAAAACAAACCTCCTCACCTGTGCCCCATTCCTCCTCAGGTAAATAAAAAATACAGAAAATAGTTATTGTGCCTTTTATTTTCCAAAATTAATATCAGGGAACAAAGTCAATTTTTTTGTCCAAATTTGCAGAAAAAATAATTTTTTCCCCTACAAACGAATGTTTGTAAAAAAAAAAAAAAAAGGAATTATTTTCAAGGTATTATAAATAAACAAAAATAAATCAGGAATGGTTTTTCGAGAGGTCCTCAACCTCGGTCTTGGATAGGACTTGGCGCTGAAGCGCTGTTAGGATGGGCTGCCGGATAGATCCTGAATCATCATCAGATATCAGAGGCGACGAAGTTTGTGTAACAAATTTGTTTGTATTTTGCATTCTATATATACCACTGAAATAAAGGAAAGAAAAAAACCAAGTAGAATGACACAACTAAACAATGAAAACAATCAATATGAATGTAAATGCACCCTCTGTCTGTCTGTCTGTCTGAGCTTCCCCATGAGCGATAAAGCGTCAACCGACTTCTCTCTCACTCTCTCTCTCCTCTCTCTCTCTCTCTCTCTCTCTCTCTCTCTCTCTTACTATTTTCTGAAAATGTAATAATTTCCAGTGATATGATTGCAGACCTGAATGTGAAGAGATTAGTTAAAATGCCAAGAATTGCAATAAAGATGATGATCATCCAGAAATACTCATATACACAACATTGATATATTTCACACAAAGGCAACACCACATTGCAGGCAGAGGTGGGGGCTCTCACAGACCCAAACACCCATTTACTAACGAAATGGAGAATAGAGACCTTGAAGTAACTCCCTCACCCCCACCATGGACACAACGTTAGGAAGGTACTGGGAAGAGTGACCAGGTCTCCCAGGCATTTAGAAGTTACTGAACAAGAAGTTTTACTAGGTAGGTGGGGGAGGGGGCGGTCTCTCGGACCCCTGGTCTACCGGAGCCCCGGTTAATTAATGAAATAATCGCAAGATTTCCCGAAATATTGAGATCAATTTAACCTTCGCACTTTGTGCCGCGTCTCATTCGCTTCGGTAAGAGGCAGAGCCCAAATCGCATGACAGACAGTCGTTTATAATAACTCCCCCTCCCCCTCCCCCACAAAACCCCTTCCCATCTAATCCCCAAAAACCACCATCTGTGGTTTCCTTCCTATATTGCGACGCAGACTTAAGGTCCAACGAGGGAGAATATGCTGCGAAGAAGAACAATGGCGCTATATCAGTGTTCCTGAAAGAAGAAGACCTTTGAATCATCATGGAAACTCTGTGAATGATGGATGATGCAGTCCCAGCGGTGGAGGAGGAGGAGGAGGAATACAACAAACCTATCACTTGACTCAGGCGATTTGTTTCTCTGTGAACCGGCTGATATTTCTGACACGAAAAGGATTACTATCATTATTCTTATTATTATTATTATTATTATTATTATTATTATTATTATTATTATTATTATTCATTCTAAAATATTATTCTAGTAGAATTATTTCTATTTCTGTTTCCATTTCATTATAATATTATAATTCTTTTTTATCATCAAGATCTCTTTTATATTTAATATTGATTTTATTTTCCTTCATTTATATCAATTTTGGATTGTACTTGTTTTATTTGTTATGTTTACTCACTTGATTTTATTCAACGTGAAATTATTGGAGAAAAATGTAAACTTAGCCATCGGTAAATTCCTGGAAAAATTAAATTGATATTTCAATTATTTTTATCTTTGGTTCTAATTTATTTCAATAATTTATATATTTCTATTATTGTTTCCTTCTTCTCCCCATTTGATTTTTATTCTTAAATTATACTCTATTGACCATCAACTATTTTTCTCTAAAAATAAAATTGAAAACTCTCTCTCTCTCTCTCTCTGTTTCTACCGGATAACACTTCTCGGATAAGAATGACAGACTGTACATGCAAGCATCGATAGTTGCTGATTTGTGAGGAGTACACCAAAGTATTTCTGCATAATCGCCTTAAAATTTCGTATGCAAAAACTAAAATCAAAATTCAAATATGGTTAATTTTGATGTTGTTTCTGTTTTACAAAAGTGTCTGTTGATTGAATTGCTTGAATTTTTGGCGGAAGAATGAGATGAAAGTTATGATATGCCTTTAACTGTAGCAAACCTCATTAGTCCTCATAAGGTTATGTATCAAAGATAGTCAATTTTGTTTTAATGGTGGATTTTTTGTGTACAAAAGTTTGGCATGGCTATGGGTATCCCTTTTTTCTCCTGTCCTTATTTACAATATTTACAAGGAATGTTTTGAGACAAAACTCTTAAACAAGAGTTTTGCTCCGGAAAGTTATATTGTTTAGGTATGTGGATGATATTTTCTGTATTTGGCCAGTTCACGAAAATAAATCTCCAGGAATTTCTGATTAAACTCAATAATTTTCTGTCCTTTCTATAACATTTATTGTGGAAGGAAGAAACAAATTGCAATTTGAATTTTCTTGATGTAACAGCTCATAAAATTATAGAAATTTCACCTTTCAGTCTTTCGAAATTCAACTGACATGCCTCTTTTGTTCATTATTTATTCCAATCACCATCAAAATGTTAAATTCTTTATTTTTTTTCTTATATGTTCTTAAGGGCTTTGCACGTCTGTAGCCCGCAGTTTATTGACGCTGAGATTCAAACTGTTTATGATATTGCCTTGAAACTTAAATACCTAAGGACTTGTGTAGATGTGTCATGAAAAAGAGCTAGAAAAAACATTTTATTGAACTAATAACAACATGGATTTACTAATCGTAACATTCTCTAATTACCGTTTGATGGAAGGATTTTAGAAATTCCTACAAATTAAAAGTTTTTCAAAATAAAAAGCTGTTTTTTAGTAATAATAATGTTAAGAGTTTAGTAATAAACGATTCTCCTAAAGATGTTTCCCGCTGCATCTATGAAATTTCTTGTAAAAAGTGTAATAAAATATGTTACGGACAAACTGGAAAATCCTTTTCAACAACGAATCCAACAGCACCAATATTCAGTGAGAACTGGCCAATAACGAAGGGATTATTCGTACATATGAGAGATGTAGATTCTCCTATTAACTGGAGGCAACCAAGATCCTTAGTCTCGTGTAGCGAGACAGCTCCAGGGAATATCATTGAATCTTCTTTGATCAAGTCAGATAATGAAAGTGTTCTAAATTTAAGTCTTGGCTTGTTTAAACTAGATGCCTTTATAATTAAAAAAGTAGTAGATAAATAGAAGTGAGCAACAAAATTGGTAATGGAGTTTTATACATGTTTTTAGGACTTTGTAGGCTAAGCTTCAGTATCTCTTATGTTAAATCTGTTTTGGTTTGTGACCGTGTGATCTCGGATCATCCTGGATTATCTGATTTTTTTGCCCTTTTGACAATTAACCATCTGGTATTCTTGATCTTATCTTTTTCTTACCTTGTAGCCTTATTCCCAACTGTGTCATTATTCCTCGACAACGTGTCGACTTTCTGACTATCATTTTCAAGTGTTATTCACTTATAATATTATATCTATATATATATATATATATATATATATATATATATATATATATATATATATATATATATATATATGTGTGTGTGTGTGTGTGTGTGTGTGTGTGTGTGTGTGTGTGTGTGTGTGTGTGTTTTGTATTTCTAGAAGTTTTAAGTTGGAAAGGCCAGTTTCTCATTTCCCGTAGAGTCACAGGCGTTCTGATGGAATAAATATTTTCAAGGTCGTAATGAAAACTGCCAGAAATTGAACCCATTGAATTCCAGCAGCCCCATGGAATCGAATACAGAACAGAGGCCAAAGGCCAAGGACCAGGACCTACGATGAGGTCATTCAGAACTGAACCGGAAATAATGGAATAAGTTTTCATCGATCCCTGTTGGGCACTCAGTTGAAATGAAAGAAATCCCACAAAAGCATGGAACGTCTGTTGTCTGCTCTGAACTACCAGGAACATAAATGGTTGGTCTGCAAAGTTGTTAGACTCATCCTAGGACTTCAAGGTGGTTATGCAAAGTATCCATGCTTTCTGTGCTTATGGGAGAGTTCCCAGTATCAGAAGGCGGTTGATGAGTTAATGGAGAATTTCCGCACCTTGATGCACATGTCAGAGAGAATGCACTTCATCCTGTCTCATCTGGACTATTTTCCAGAGAATTGTGGAGACTTCAGTGAAGAAGAACAGGGTAAGCGCTTAAGCTCACCAAGATATCGGTGTTATGGAGGAACGCTATCAAGGCGATGGAATGTCAACTTTCTGGCCAGACTACCGCTGGTGCCTGAAGAGGGATGTGGAGTCTGCTCAGCACAAACGGAAGTCCCTGAAGAGACCGTTCATGCATCAGTAGCTTCCTTAGTTCATTATACTCTTCTTGCTATCTATCAAAATATTTTTTGAAAGCCTCGTGTATAAATCAGTCTAATATTTTCAATATTGTGTTTCATTCACCTACAAATAGATCGGAATTTAGGATATTTTCAGTGTGCTCATATTTCATTAACTCAGTCTGATTGAGTAAAATGAGCATGGATTTTTGGATCAGTTATAAAGAAAGTTGGTCTAAAATCAGGTATTATATGTTAGACCTTGAAAACACCACAGGCCAGTGTTTATAAGCCCCACGCAAGTTTTTTCGCTTATACATATTGTAATGTTCACAGCTGCTGCTACGTCATTTGTGCCAGGGTTATAAATTATGCTTTGACTCCGACGGCCAGGCCAGCCAGCCCTTGCCCTGCCAGCAGAGAGGTCATAAACGCCAGCAGTCGCAGGCAAACCCATCATCAGGAAGAGTGGATTCATCGCAGCAGCTCCAAAGAACAAGTCAGATCAGTCATTCTATTTCGTCTTCTTCTTCCCTCTAACAATGAAGACTTGGGCCGTTTTTTTTCTGGTCATAGCATCGATGCTAGTTTTCCGGCTGCGTCTGCCAGGTAAATATTTCTATGACTGTCTGTTTGTCTGTCTGTCTGTCAGCTGTTGTGAAGGGCTTCTCTCATATGCTGTTTCGCTTCTGTTGCCAGACATCGAATAAGAGTTCATTCTCAAACAAAAAACAAAAGGTGTTGACATCTCTTCCATTATGGTCAAAGATGAAACTTTTGTGAGAAATCTTCAGCTTAAAAGCAATGGTTCCAAGATTTTCGACAGAGAGAGAGAGAGAGAGAGAGAGAGAGAGAGGAGAGAGAGAGAGAGAAGAGAGATTTATTGAGGAGCTATTTTACTCTATCCACTATATTTGGTTCTTGTCTTTGAAATTCAAAGCAAAGGAGTTTTACCTTTCATTTTTCTCCCCGTCAAAGTTAAAATGAGTTCGATGGTAAAAAGGGAAAAGAAAATAAGTCGTTGAAGAATCATTTGTTCATCATTTAGTTCCCTTCATCGACATATTCTAACTTAAACTGGGAGAAACATGAAAAGTAAAAGACTTCTGCTTTAGATTTCAAAGACAAGAATAAATTATATTGGATAGATTAATATATATCTCTCTCTCTCTCTCTCATCTCTCTCTCTCTCTCTCTCTCTCTCTCTCTCTCTGTCGAAATCTCGAAAGCGTTTCTTTTAAGTTGAAAAAGAAACAATTTGTTTCCCAAAAAGCTTTAATCTTTGACCATACTATGAAATAACTGTCAATATCTTTGACAATTTGTACTGTTTGAAAATATCTCTCTCTCTCTGTTTGAAAAAATCGAAAGCGTTTCTTTTTAAGTTAAAAAAAATTTTTTTTCCCATAAAGCTTCAATATTTGACCCATTATGAAAGAACTATCAACATCTTTGACATTTGTACTATTTGAAAATACTCTCTCTGTCGAAATCTCGAAAACAAAGCGTTTCTTTAAGTTAAAAAAGTTTTTTTCTAAAAAGCTTTAAATCTTTGACCCAATATGAAAGAACTGTCAACATCTTTGACATTTGTCTATTGGAAAATATCTCTCTGTTTGAAATCTCGAAAAGCGTTTCTTTTAAGTTAAAAAAAAATTGTTTCCAAAAAGCTTTAATCTTTGAAACCCATTATGAAATAACTGTCAACATCTTTGACATTTGTACTGTTTGAAAATATCTCTGTCGAAATCTCGAAAGCGTTTCTTTTCAGTTTAAAAAAAAAAAAATTCTAAAAGCTTAATCTTTGACCAATATGAAAGAACTGGTCAACATCTTTGACATTTGTACTATTGGAAAATATCTCTCTCTGTCGAAATCTCGAAAGCGTTTTCTTTTCAGTTAAAAAAAAAAAAATTCTAAAAAGCTTTAATCTTTGACCATATTGAAAGAACTGTCAACATCTTTGACATTTGTACTATTGGAAAATATCTCTCTCTGTCGAAATCTCGAAAGCGTTTCTTTTCAGTTAAAAAAAAAAAAATTCTAAAAAGCTTTAATCTTTGACCCAATATGAAAAGAACTGTCAACATCTTTGACATTTGTACTATTGGAAATATCTCTCTGTGAAATCTCAAAAGCGTTTCTTTTAAGTTGAAAAAAAATTTTTTTTTACAAAAAGCTTTAAATCTTGACCCATTATGAAAAAACTGTCAACATCTTTGAACATTGTATTGTTTGAAATATCTCTCTCTGTCGAAATCTCAAAAGCGTTTCTTTTAAGTTAAAAAAAAATTGTTTCCATAAACTTTAATATACCACCCATTATAAAAGAACTGTCAACATCTTTGACATTTGTACTGTTTGAAAATATCTCTGTCGAAATCTCGAAAGCGTTTTCTTTTAAGTTGAAAAAAAAAATTGTTTCCAAAAGGCTTTAATCTTTGACACATTATGAAGAAACTGTCACATCTTTTGACATTTGTACTGTTTGAAAATATCGTGGGATATCGGTTTTTTTTTTTTCTGAAACGATGCCCTCGACACATTTCTTAGCTGAGATTCTGAACACGAGTTTTGCTCACTTATGAGAAAGAAAGAAGAGAAGAAACAGAAGCTTTGGAAATGGAATTTGGTACTGAAAGGGCTTTCTTCGACACCCACATCTTCATCACAGTCTCATGTTAGTGTCTTGATATGATGTATAAGTGAGTGAGGGTTACTCTCTCACGGGAACAAAAATTCAGAGATTTCACCTCTTCTTCTTCTTCTTCTTCTTCTTCTTCTTCTTCTTCTTCTTCTTCTTCTTCTAAGCTTAGATCCGTTTCTATACGGATGAACCTCTTCCTTCTTCTACCTCTGTGGTGTGCTTCTGCTTCATAAAGTGTTTTCTCTCTCTCTCTCTCTCTCTCTCTCTCTCTCTGAAGTCCTCGTCCCTCAGTCTCTCCTTCCGTCTCTTTCTTGGTCGTCCTCCTCCTCGTCTTGTTCTTGTTCTCCTCCATAGCATGCTCTTCTATCGCCATAGGATCTGTGCCTCCATCCAATATGGTCTTCCACCCGTCTCTGTTAATTAAAGGTGGCCGCACCATCTCAGTCTTCCCTCCCTCCCTCCCTCCCTCCCGCACTTTCTTCGATATTTCAACCACCTTTGTTGAGCCTCTGATGATCTCCTCGTTCCTAATCCTATCATCATCTTCTATCGTTCCTTACGCCAGACAATTATTCGAAAACAATTGTTCAAAAACATTTTTTCGAAAACAGTTTTTTGAAAATTAATTGTTCGATTCTACAGTTGTTCGAATTAACAATTGTTCGAAAATATTTTTTATAAAGACTATTTTTTTTAATGAGTATAAAAATAATTTATTTCTTTTTTTACTCATGTGCTCCTTACACATTTCATTAGTTTATTTCCTCCATGCAATTTCATTTTGATTTATTTCTTATTTTTTCTAGCTATAGGGCTAGCTATTCGAAAAGCTACTATTCGAAAATATTTATTTTATAAACACTCATTTTGTTTTTGTTATGAGAATAAAGATATAATATTAAAGGATATTTAAAAATAAAAATCACATGATTTTATTTCTGAGTAATACACGATAAAAATAGGTTTTAATGAAAAAAAAATATCTGTAAGATTACAAACTAAAACGATATGAAATGGCACGTCAATAACCGATCACATTCTGATACTCGAAGAATTTATGAGTAAGCGACTTGAAGCGTTCTGCAGACTTCCCTCATTTCTTTTTCCTTGTGTTACACTCGATAATATCCACAAAGCTCTTCCTGCCTCACTCGACGAATTGTTTGTTTTATGCTGCAGGTTTGCGGTAGAGCGGCTGCAACACAACGACTTCGTTCTGAAGATGTGTTTAGACGTGATATAATGAGGAGAATCTCAGGTTGTTTTGCGTCAGTCTTCACTTTATCTAAAAACTTCCGTACTTCAACAGTTTGTCGAATTTCCTAAGTGATTATGTTCACCGTTAGCAGAAGTGATCGTGCCATCAATTGTTATTGTACGCCTTTTGGACTTTTCCGCAAAACATTGGCATCTCCAGTAGATCTTGGACTTTACTTGCTTGTCCTTAACACATATATGAATCCGTCCATCAGTAGCATGTCCCTTCCTTTCTCGCTCTGAATAAATTCAGCCATGTCTTTTTTGCAAAAGGGTGTATCCTCTAAACTACAAAAAAATCTATTGAGTTTTCCTGGAATACGAGCTTTGAGAATCAACAAGTATTCATTAATAATTAGAGTATTATTGAGCAACTGTTTTCGAAGAATTGCTCGTAAAATGTTGGTTCGAACAATTACTAAATCGAACAATTGGTTTTCGAACAACTGTTTTCTAATAATAGTCCGGATACGATCATCTTCTTCTTCTTCTTCTTCTTCTTCTTCTTCTTCTTCTTTCACATTCTCCTCTCTGCTACGTCCAGTTTCTTCTCCTCTGTTTTGTCAGTTTCATTTCGATGCTTTATTACCCTAATACTACTTTTTCCATTCTCTTTTCATAAGCGACATCTCTTGTTTCTGCATTTAACTTGAGACAATAACTGTCTGAATACCAGGTGACGCCTATTTTTATCATTTAATTTTTTCATTTTTTATTTCAGAGCACAAGTAATAAATCCCGTGTCTAATGGAGGACATCACTACAACTCGAAGAAGACAAAACTGTGAGTGAAAGAAATCCTGCAAACATTTCAGTCTTTTTCTGGTCTGCTGAAAACAAGGAATATATATATATATATATATATATATATATATATATATATATATATATATATATATATATATATATATATATATATGTGTGTGTGTGTATATATATGTGTATTATATATATATATATATATATATATAATATATATATATATAGATATATATATATATATTATATATTTATTATACGATCACAAGTAACACGTGAAGATTGTAGATCATAGCCATCATGAAATGAAAAGCAGCAGTACCTAGCGCTTTCGTGTATTCTTGACACACCTCATCAGGGTACAATATATATTGTACCCTGATGAGGTGTGTCAAGAATACACGAAAGCGCTAGGTACTGCTGCTTTTCATTTTTCCTGCTGGCTCTTGATATATATATATATATATATATATATATATATATATATATATATATATATATATATATATATATATATATATATATATTATAGGAAGTGAATTTGGAATTCTGGCCTAAGGGGAAGCAAGCCAAGGGGACCTATGGTGAGATCGTTTAGCGATGCAATGGAAACTGACGGTGAAAAGGTCAGGAAGCTTTTTGCAGTTGAAGGAGAATAATAATAAGAAGAAGCCCTATGAGTCAGTTGCCAGGAGAGGGGTTAGGAAAGTAAGACAGAAGAAAAGGAATGGGAACGGAGGCACAGTGGGCCGCCATGCCAAGGACGCTGCAAATAACCTTAGGTCATGCCTACAGTACCCGCATGAGGTGCACTGACGGTACTAACCCCCTATGGAGCCTATACTCCTTAAGAATAGACAAATCTTCATAATTGGTCAACTTGGATGGCCAACTTTCTTAGAAACCTTCCTCCCATTGAAGGCGCCGAGTGACAGGCGATAACACGAAAGTGAGTGAAAGCTGAGATTTCAATACTGACTTCAAATGAAGATATGGAGAGGCCTGAAGGCCTCTGAAAATGAAACAATTCATCCAGTTATAATATAAATCTATTCTCAACTTTAGCGCCTTCTAGAACGCTTTCAAAATTCTTAGAGATCTGCTTCTTCAAATGCTATGCGATAATCAACTCCAAAATGAAACTTTTCACCAGAATATTTGTTTAAATAGGCTCATTTAATCGTATATATATATATATATATATATATATATATATATATATATATATATATATATATATATATATATATAAAATATCTGCATATATATATATGCATATATATATTATATATATATATATATATATATATATATATATATATATATATATATATATATATATATATATATATATATATAAATATCTGCATATGTATATATGAATATATATATATATATATATATATATATATATATATATATATATATATATATATATATATATATATATATATGTATATGTATGTGTGTGTATGTATGTATATTATATGTTTGATTTTAGTCATGAAGAAATAAAAATCGTGATGATTAAACGAAACAAAGTTACATCCACGAAGGGAAATTGAAACACAGGATATACTATTAAGTGCTTTCGTCTTCTTACCAAGCCATGGTCACAGCAACTAAAGATATACAGAATCAAGGACCCATATAATTGGTGGGTAGAAGTCATGAGGAAATACAAAAAGGTTGGCAGGTCACAGAGCGGTCAAGAGATTAGATTCGAAATCTTAGTAATCCTCTTTATTCTACCTTTCAATTCCTTCTTATGTTTTTTGACCGTGTTCAGAGGACAATAATCCTTGACTTTCATTAAAATGATTCACCCAGGTTAACTGAATCAGATCAGATTCTAACAGTTCCTTGAAATAGTTTCGTTACAACGTGAAAATATTTTGCTTCGAGTCCAATGTGTTATGTGGGACTTTTCACTAAATGTAAAACTAAAGCATTATTTTCCTGGTCTATTCTTACTGAGTATTTGTGTTGCTTTAATCTGGTGTTCAATTCTTTACTAGTCTGACCTAAGTAAAATAAATAACATTCCATACATGGAATTTTGTATACAATATTGCTATCTTTTCGCGGGCTATTTTTTATAAGCATGTTTTTTTTTTTACGTTATTTTACAATGGTATCAAATAATTTTAAAAAAGGTTTTACAGCCTCAAATCTAATAAAATGTGGCAAACAAAGGGTGTTTGAGGGCACTTCTTTTTTTTTTTCCGATTTTTCATAGAAGGTCTTGATAGCTTTAATGCAACAAATATCCATGATATGGATGCATAGCACAAATCTGTTTCTATTTTTCTGATGTTTTTGAATTCTTCATCTACAAATTCAGGGCTGACTATTCGCAATGCTCAAAGAAACATTGATGAAAAAACTGGCATTTATATGATGTCCTGATTTATAGTGTGCATACGTCCAATTATTTGTCTTTTTGCTATGAATACTAAATTTACTATTAAAAGATTCCCTTTTAATATATATGTCCAAAAAATGTAAAGAATCATCTTTCTCTCTCTAAAGTGTAAATTTAATAGAAGGGACTTGATCATTTAGTTGAGGAAAATTTTATTTACATACAAATCCTTGGGTATGATGACTAAAATATCATCAACATAACAGTACCATGTCACAGGAAATTGGAAAGCTATGGGATGTACAGGCGTTCAGAATATCCCATGGCCATACCAAAGTTTGCTTAAAATATTCCCCCTTGAAAATAGATTTACAATCACATATGCATAATATTATGCATATGCATATATATATATATATATATATATATATATATAAGCGATTCCCACAGGAAAATGATGAATTAGAAATCCAAGCGCTTTCGTCTTTACTCAGTCATTGTAAAGACGAAAGCGCTTGGATTTCTGACTATCATTTTCCTGTGGGATTCGCTTATTTATGAAGTCACGTGTATCTACAGTGATTTTTTAAGCATATATATATATATATATATATATATATATATATATATATATATATATATATATATTATATATATATGTGTGTGTGTGTGTGTGTGTGAGCTTAATATACCAGCGCCAACGATAGAAGAATTAACTTACAATTGTGACATATGAGGCTGTATATTTTCAAATAACGACACTGATGAAGGATGAGGTTACTGTAGACTGCCATTAAAAGGAAATTAATGCCTGAACATTATTAATGTGAAGGCGAAGAAGGAAGGTCGAATATCTATTGGTTCGACTATCATATCATAGCTAGTAGTGAGTGGTTCCTGCTGCGGCGGGGGCTCGTGTGAGGCCAAAAGCCAAGCGCTGAGACCTATGGGGTCACTCAGCACTGGAAGGGGAATTGATGGTAAAACAAAACGTTGGAAAGGTGTAACAGGAGAAAACCTGCCTGTTGCAACATGAAACAATTGTTAGGAAAAGGTTATGGAAAGTAAGATGCGAGAAAGAATTTGAACGGAGGTACAGTAAAAGGAATGAAAGAGGTTGTGGCTAGGGGCCGAAGGAAGGGATACTGCAAAGATCTTTCAGTAATGCCTACAGCGCACCACATGAGGTACACCGACTTAGTCAGTCCTGGTATTCACTAGACCTACCTCTTTCTTCCGTTTCAAGACACTCAATGAAAATGTGAGAGCTAAGATCGGCGTAGCTCTGCGTCGTTCAAGTCTCTCTCCGATCTCGGCATGACAGACACCCACAGTTAACGGGATCTCTGCTTCTTCTATTCAAACACAGCTTGCAATGACTCGGGCTGTGAAGCCCTGGGATTCCCTTGTGTTGCTCTGGAAAGCTCCGGCTCCTGCGATGCTACAAACGACATCTTGTGTGGAACAGGCTGCACATGCTGCCTAAGTAAGTATATTTTATTATTATTATTATTATTATTATTATTATTATTGGATTATTATTATTATTATTATTATTTTGGGGGAGGTCTATCACATTCATCCTATTCGACTGTATGGTTTTTATAGTGTGGGGTTCTGGGTTGCATCCTGCTTCCTTATGAGTCCATAACTTTTTTCACTATGAGCGCTGTTTCTAGAACACACTTCTCTGCATGAATCCTAGAGCTACCTCCTGCATATTCCTTCTGTTTCCTTCTTGAGTTCTCCCCCTCTGTGACCATTACCATTTTTCATCGCTGACCAGTTCTTTAGTCTGCCTGATGTACTGTCCGTGCATTGGTTTCTTGTGCCATTCTTCCGTTCTGTTTGTTATTCTCTAGTCTTTGTATATTTCTGGGTCTTCATCTGCTTTTATCAGTCCTTCTTCCCATGTACTCCTTAGCCACTGGTCTTCACTGGTTTTCAGATATTGCCCAAGTGCTCTGCCGTCAATCTTGACGCAGTCCTTAATGCTTAGTAACCCTCTCCCTCCTTCCTTTCATGTTATGTATTGTCTGTCTGTATTTCCTCTTGGGTGTAGTGCTTTGTGTATTGTCAAGTGTTTCCTAGTTTTCTGGTCTATGCTGCAGAGTTCAGCATTCGTCCACTACACTACTTGTGCGCTGTATCTGATTACTGGTACTGCCTATGTGTTTATGGCTTTCATTATATTTCCGGTGTTGAGTTTTGACTTGAATATCGCCTTAAGTCTCTGCATATATTCTTTCCTGA
Source organism: Macrobrachium nipponense (assembly GCF_015104395.2). Lineage (NCBI taxonomy): Eukaryota > Metazoa > Arthropoda > Malacostraca > Decapoda > Palaemonidae > Macrobrachium > Macrobrachium nipponense. The sequence goes on along the minus strand of NC_087214.1, from coordinate 10,008,991 downwards.
TCGTGTCCTCCATCTTTTGGTGTTTTATATACTCTCCTCTTATTTTTCCTAGGTCTTTGTATCCTGTCTCATCCATGTGTTTGATGCTATCCCCATCTGGTAGCTTTATCCCTTCAGTCCTTGTTACTTTGCCTTTTTGTATGTTGACCAAGTCACATTTTTTATTCCAAACTCCATCCTGATGCCCCAGATACAATTCTTACAGTCTAGATTATGGTATCTATTTCCTCGATGCTCTTACCATACATCTTGATGTCGACCATGAACATCAGATTGTTAATTCTGTTGCCTCCTTTCTTGGGATGGTACCCAGCATCCATCTTCTGCAGTACTCTTGTCATGGGAATCATGGCTACTACGAAGAGTAGTGGGGATAGTGAGTTGCCTTGAAAGATCCCTCTCCTGATGTTAACCTCTGCTAGTCTTATATCTGAGATTGTAAGTACTGTATTCCAGTTGCACATTGTATTTTTGAGGAAGCTGATGGTGTTTTCCTCTGTCCCATATAATTTCAAGCATTCTATTAGCCATGTGTGAGGTATCATGTCGAAGGCTTTCTTGAAGTCAATCCATGCTATGCTTAGGTTAGTTTTCCTTCTCTTACTATTCTTCAGTACCATGTTATCAATCAGCAGCTGGTCTTTTGTGCCCCTGCACTTCCTCTGCCCCCTTTCTGTTGGTGGGGGATGGTGTTTGTCTCCTCTAGGTAGTTGTATAGCCTTTCACTGATGATATCTGTTAGCAACTTCCACATTAATGGTAGGAAGGTAATAGGCTTGTAGTTACTTGCTATATTTCCCTTGTTTTTGTCTTTTTGTACTAAGGATGTTACCCTTGTGGTCATCCATTTGGGTACATGGTGGTTTGTGATACAATGCTGGAGTTGTTTTGCTATTCGTGGGTGTAGGACCTTGAAGTTTTTCAGCCAGTATCCATGGACTTCATCGGGACCTGGGGCTTTCCAGTAGGGCATTTTCTTTAGTTGGTGTTTGATTGTGTCTGTCGTTTTCTCAGTGGATCTCTTTTTATTGTCCCCATTTTTTCAGCCTTGACTTACTGGAGCCATGTTGCATGTTTGCTGTGTGATACCGAATTGCTTCATATGTTTTCCCAGAGTCTCTTATTCGGTACAGCTTCAGGAATTTCGTGGTGGTTGTCTTCGCCTCTTAGTTGGCTGTATAGTCTTTTCTGGTTGGTTCCTAGGAGTTTGTTCATGTACCGTTGGATCTTATGTGTTTTGTGTTATCTAGTCCCTTCTCCTGTACTTTGCATTTCTCGTTTAGTTCCTCCCTTGTTTTCTTGCTTCTTAGCCTCTTTTCTGCCATCTCTTTCAGTTTATGCAAGTCAGATCCCATCTCCATAATTTGTTTGCCCAGGTATTTTTTCCAAGGCGGTTACTGTTTTGAGTTGGGTTGGTTGTGATGGTGGTGTTAGTATTTGTATCCCCATCAGTAATACTACTAATGTTGCTCCTGCATATGCCAGGTTATTTGTTTCTGTGATACTGGTGGTGTGTATTAGTGTCATTATTTCATTGACTTCACTTGTTTTCTCCTTTAGTTTCTTAGTGTTGTAGGTTTTCATGGAGGGGATCTTTGTTCTTCCTGAATCTGGCTTCATCCATTGTCTGATCTTTTGCAGCCATTCCATCCTTTCCGTTACTTCTTCCGTGTTTCTTCGTGTGTCGTCGTTTGGTAGCTCATCATTTCTGTCGTCTTCTGTGGTATCGTCTTTTAGTTCCTATTCTTGTCCTTCGTTGCTGGGTGTTTATTTCTATTTCCAGTTCATCTCTTTCAGTTGAGGATGGCCAGTTCTTTTTCTTTATGTTCATTACTTGGTCTGCCAACCTTCTTCTGCAATCTCTTTCTGTCGGGTTGTTTCTGATGTAGCATCTCCATATTTTCTTATTCTCTTCACTGGTCCATTTCTTTATCTGGTTTGCCTCTGCAACTCCAGTCTCTGGTTGCTGGTTACTGTCGTTATGGTGGTCAGTTGCTGGATAACGACCTCCAAGTACCTGATCGCCCTCCCCGTCGATCGGGCTGTATATCTGGCTGCCGGACGAAGCTCCTCTGTTGCCAGAGGATCCATCTATGTCGTTGTCGTTTGATCTTTTATTTCTTTCCACCATTGCTGTGTTTTTCTATTATTATTATTATTATTTCATTATGATGATGATGATGATGATGATGATGATGATTATTATTATTCATTTTCTTCTGTTTTCAGATACTTCTACTTGTGTCACACTACCTGCCTGTGGAGATGCTGGAGGGTTGTGCATTGCTCCTTCTGAATCAGGCAACTGCACAGGTGTTCTCGACCCCAATGGGTGCTTTGGAGACAGCTGCTCATGTTGCATGGGAGGTGAGTGAATCATCCTCTTCAATGGTAAGATTAGACCTCAAAATATATTGTGGAATATTTTCCATTGACTCCCTTCTACTGCCAGACTTTAGAATTATCTTTCTGCATCTGCTTTTCCTGACTTAAAACATTTAATTCCTTCCTTCCATTCCTGTTCCTGTTTTCTTCTGGCCTGGGCTAGAGTAGGATACCAGATTGCTCATGACACTAGTCTCCCCTTCATTTATACAAATATATTGTCAGCTCTACGAAGGAAATTTATATTGACTTTATTCTGGATGTTATGAACTGATGTTTCTCTAGGGTATATCTATTCCGTGATTTTCCCGGAGAGGGCAAAGAAAAGAAAAAAAGATAAAACAAAAAAAAACAAAAAAAAACTTTTGGAATAGTTCAGTATTAAAGATTTTATAGACCTTAACTTTGTATCTTTTCACAGAACCTTGACTCATATGGCGATAAAGGAAACACTGTTAACGTATTTATAACAATAATACAATATTAAGTCAACCTCACTTAAATATCACCACACCAATACGAGCTTATTCAAATCAAAATTTCACAATATTATTATGATATTCAATAGAAAGTAAGATAATATCACAACTGTTTTACAATCGTAGTTGGAAGTATAGTACTCCTGCTTCACAAAAATAGCGCAGGTCCAAAGAAGAGTTGGAAATGGAAAGGAAGGAAGGAAACAAGGAAGGACGAAAGAAGGAAGGAAGCAAGGAAGCAAGGAAGGAAGGAAGGAGCACTGAGTGGAAGAAGTAGCAGGTTGAGCCATCAAGACAAGTTGTCCTGAGGCAAAAGACAGAAATACTCGAAGAGTAAAAGGACAAAATTCTTCAATTGAAATATATACAGTATATACAATGATGGAGAATAACAGTTCGTCATAATGTATATATATATATATATATATATATATATATATATATATATATATATATATATATATATATATATATATATATATGATTGGGTGCTCCTGCTTGTTTCAGATCAATTTATGACCTGATTGATCATCAGTAATTTGTACTGTAAGATTTTACTATTTAGTCTGTAATGTAAAACATGAAGAAGTTCATTTTTCACATAATAGAGACAGAAGTCCTTTCTTCCTCGCCAAAGGACAGCGGAACAGTCTCCCTACTGGGAATGTCGTGCAGTTGGAACTTCTTCAAAAGTTCAAGTTAAGAAGATGCAATGCATAACTGCCCCGGTGCTATTTTCCTTGAATTTGAATATATTGTGATCTTTTCATTCCTTTATTAATGTATTTTCCGTTTGACAAGCAAGATCTCTTCTTTCTACATTTCCCTTTACTCCCTGATGGTGACCATATTCTTTGGAAGCTTGAATTTCAAGTTGTGCCCTTTTGTCTGGCTTCTTGTTCTATATGAATAGAGTTCATCATCATCTTCTGAATATTAATAATAATAATACTAATAATGATAATAATAATTATAATAACATATATTGTTTTTTAGTCGATGATCAAAGGTTGCGACGAGACGAACAAGTGCACAGCTGCCGGAGGCTACTGCTTCCGAAAGGACGGTCCCCACGTGTGCCCTGGGAAGGTCCTCAAATTCTGTGGTAATGGGAACTGTCGCTGTTGCGTGGATCCTCACGGGCACGGGCACGGACACAGGCATGGGCAAGGGCACGGGCACGGAACACGGGCATGGGTACGGGCACGGACACGGGCATGGGCACGGGCACGGACACGGGCATGGTCGGTAATGGTAAGAAAGATTTCCATTTCTTGATTTTTTTGTCATGAGGAGCACCTCTGTGATTTATTGAAGAGAGATTGTTAACCACAGCGCCGAACACTCTGACCCTGTTCATCTGTGTGACTGCTTAGGATTTCATCTATTTATATATTTATTAATTTATTTTTTGTTTTTTAATAAATGAATAGGATATCTTCTTTCTATATTTACCTTTAATTCCTCTTACTTCCTCCTAATAAATGCCAAATTCATAAAAACTTTAATTTCAAATCAATGGACCCTGTGGTGGGCTTGATCCATATGAATAGGGTTCTTCTTCATCTTCTGAATAATAATAGAGACTCTCTATTGTTCTGTTGCTATCTATTTAGCAGTTTAATATTTTCATTCAGGTTGAAAATGCAACATCTCCACCCTAATCGCTGTTAGTGGTGATCATGGGGGGTGGTACGTTCTTTCAAATGCTCTTTCACTCCTCCTTAAGAATGAGTTTCCCAATCTACTTCTATTCATACATTCCTCCGGTGATTGAACCCTTCCTTCTCACTGCTTTCCTTTTTCAGTCAATTTGTTTGAGTAAAGTTCAGGGTCGACAAGACAACCTTGAATAAAACTAGATCTTTAGTTTTCAATCCAGTCATTAAAGTTTTATCCTTTAGTTCCTCTTCTTTACAGGATATCATAAAAGGGAGCTCATCTGATCACTGGTCTTTATTTTTCATTGTCACTTCTTCTTCAGGAAAAACTTTCCTTTGCTACATCTTCTATAGCTCCTGCTTTCTTTTGCCACTTCTTCTGAAGGTCCTAGTGTCCTTGTCACCTCTCGTCTAGGACCTAAGTTCTATCTTGTGTCACCCTTTCCCTTAATCTTGGTCTACTTTGTTGCAGAGAGGGATTATTTTCAGTTTCCTAAAGGGAATCTCATTGGCAGCATCCATTCTCTTGAGACTCATGAGAGGATCATCGTCTTCTCAGAAAGGGATGTTCTCAACTCAACAAACCACCTCCTCACACTTTTACTGGGTGGAAATAAAAAATACTTAAACTGCATGGTTTGAGGAACTTTTTTCTCTTAACTCCCTCGACATTTCTTACTGCTTCGATTTTTCTCACCCTTAGCCTTCTATCCCTCCTTCCCCACTTACTCCAGGTTTAACTCCTTGTACCTCCCCTTTCATTCTGCCCTTTCCATTAGGCCTTGAAATGAGAAACACTGCTTTATTCAGCTGCTGGTCATGGGACCTTTTCTTCTCATGGCTATTCATTCAAGATTCCCTCTTGGGTCATTACCATGTGCTTAGGACGTATTTCACTGGTATTGTTGTTATTGCCATTATTTTCATAATCTCCTTTTTCCTCTTTTTAGCTGATTTTGATTAGACTCCATTGGTAAGTATTATCATCATATAGAAATCCCTCTAAAAGTTTAATTAAAGAATCATGCAGTAATGATGAATGATGCCTATTTTTAAGAATACTACCGCAATTTTTCTCGTTCTTTGCCTTCATGTTTTTGAAGCCTTTGATCATCTTTTCTTTTCAGGAGAGGATTCACACGAAAGTGACCGACCCTTGCATCCAGATGAGTGAGAACTGGCTTTGTCCCCTGCTAGACTGAGAACCATTAATTGTGATTGCTAATTTGATTGAAAACATTCTTTTCATCTTAAATATAATTGAAGAATCATAAATTGAAAACTTTTGTTTTTTTCTGAAATATGTTTTATGATTATTCTGCAAATAAATTTAGCATGCAAAATAGCTCTTTATGATTCCATCCCTATTATTGAAGTAACTGTTTCACAAGGCATCGCTTGGGGGGGGACACTTCTATTTATACTAGTTTTTACATAATTTTCTGTAGCTGCGTACAATGCGAATAAATGAAGTATTCTCGATTATTGAAGTGACAGAGAGATTTGGACAATTTTCTTTGTGTCCAATCCAGACTCAAGGACTGTCCTTCCTGATTGAAACAGTTCTTGATTTGATACAAAGCAGACTGTCATTGTGTGACATTCTTTGAGAATCGAGTAGGTTGGCAAGTCAAACTGCAACCGTCTCCAGGGAGGGACAATAGCTGGGTTCTTTAAATGTTTTTCGTTGACTGAATGTTTTTGCTTGAAGCATAGATTAATATTATCTTCTAGTTCAGTAAGATGAGTCACAAAAAAGCGAAGGATTGCACATATGAGTCTATTGCAGTAATGAATATCAAGAAACGAAACTTATGAAATATAAAACTTAAAAAAACGCGATAAATAATAATAATAATAATAATAATAATAATAATAATAATAATAATAATAATAATAATAATAACAAAGGCAAAGCAAACTGAAGGGATAGAGCTACAGGATGGGGATGGCATCAAAACATTGATGGGACAGATACAAATACCTGGGAATCATAGAAGGAGAAGATAATAAAAACACCAAGGGATTGGGAAGGACACGATCATGAAAGAATGTATGCAGACTCCTAAGGCGCCGAAGTATGATGAAAGCCATAAGCACATGGGCAGTACCAGTAATCTGATACAGCGCAGGACTCCGCAGCATAGACCAGAAAACTAGGAAACAAATGATAATACGCAAAGCACTACACCCAAGAACATTTACGGACGGACTATACATAACCACAAAAAGGAGGTTGCATGGGAGGAACGACTGATAAGAGTAGACGAAGATCCAGAGACATACGGAGACAGGAGAATGACAAACAGAAAGGATGAATTACACAACAAACCAATGCACCTACTAAAAGTCCCAAAGGGACATTGACTTACCCCTTGCAGGACCATATTTTTGGTAACGTGAGCCAGAGCGAGGCACTGAGCGACTCCTCTTTACCAGTTCCAGCCCCCCCCCCCCCCCCCCCCCCCTCTCTCTCTCTCTCTCTCTCTCTCTCTCCTCTTTACCAACCAACCGACCTCTGTGTAACTCGCATATCACAATCATCTCGGGTAGTTAATTCATACTCGTGAATTACAAAAATACCTTTATTCATTTAAGAATAAAAGGATTAACTAAATAAATCAAATTCTCAAAGAACAAAATAGTTAACTAAATTATTTAATATTAAAAATCCAAATAATGCACCACTATTATTCAAACAGAAAACCCAAATAGCCCTCCTGGGGATCGGACCAAACCCGTCCACCCCTTTCTCTACAATAATTAGACATCAGTCATAAGATAGATAATCAAGAAGTCATAGTCTCCCCACACCATTACCATCGAACTATCAGATGAGTTCCACTGAAGTTGCCAGACCTACCAAAGAAAAAAAGGAAAGAAACTTCACATAAATAGATTGCAAACAAACCAAAATGAAATAAATCTAAAAGTCATATGGAAAAGGACATCTCTGAAACAAAGGTTTAAAACACAAAAAGACCAGGCCACACTCGGGCTTAAAAGTACGCTTACCCATTTCAGCTGTGAGCATTAACATTTAAACAAAATAATACAGGCTACATACGGGCATTCCCAAAACATGGCATTTCTCTGACACTTGGGCGCTTCTCCAATTTGGTTATCAAACCTTCCCATTGATATGACGTCACTGATTCATCACAAGTTCATTGCAATGGACAGATGCGTGACGTCTATACAGCTCATCATCACACCCATAAGAATCTACCCAAAACCAGATCCTTGCTTCCGCTCATGCACGGGACACAAACCGTGGCCTGTCTTTGCTTAGGCTGCAACCTTCCCAAATCGCGCCACCCCAAGTGATGCGTCAACATTTTTAGTCCCCGCTTGTTTCCTGGGAGTCAAAATGATAATATCTGTCGCTTCAGAGGATGTCACTGCTCATCACATCCGTCCAACTGACACACTACTGAATAAACATTTTATTATCTCAAAATATGCATATATCAAAACGCATGATACTAATAATAACCGTTTCACATGGACAGTACGAGCAGACCAAAGAACTGGCCAGCGATGAAACATGGCAATGACTACAGAAGGGAGAACTCAAAGAGGAAACAGAAGGAATGCTAACAGCGGCGCAAGATCAGTCCCTGAGAACCAGATATATCCAAAGAACGATAGATGGAAATAACATTTTAGCCATATGTAGGAAGTGCAATATGAAAAACGAGACTGTTCTCTAGACCTTGAAAAGAGGCATGATTCAGGGGCAAAAGCCTTCCACTGGAGCCTGTGCAAGAAGCACCAGCTACCTTGCAGTAATAAGTGGTACGAGCACCAACCTGAAGGAGTGATATAAAACCGATCAGGCGAAGATGCTCTGGGTCTATGGTATCAGAACAGATACGTGCAAAAAGACCAGCCGTGACGTTAATTGACAAAATCAAGAAGAAATTAGCACTCACTGATGTTGCAATACCATGGGACACCAGAGTTGAAGAGAAAAAAAGGGGAAAAATGGATAAGAATCAAATAAAAATGAGAAGGATATTGGATATGCTAGTGGAAATTGTACCCATAATCATAGGAACACTGGACACGATCTCAAGATCCCTGAAAAGGGACCTGGAAAAACTAGAGGCTGAAGTAGCTCCAGGATTCATTCAGAGGAATGTGCTCCTACAAACAGCGCACATAGTAAGAAAAGTGATGGATTCCTAAGGAGGCAGGATGCAACCCGGAACCTCACACTATAAATAGTACCACCCAGTCGAATTGGAGGACTATGATAGACAACCTCCCCCCCCCAAAAAAAAAATAATAATAAAAATGATAATAATAATAATAATAATAATAATCAATAATAATAATAATAATAATAATAATAATAATAATAACAATAATAATAATAACATAGCAAGTGAGGAAACAAGCCACTTGTAACGAGTTGAAATTTGATACATTGAATTCAGAGATTAATTTAGAGTTAACTTAAAACTCTCTCTCTCTCTTTCTCTCTCGTTAGCTCCTAATTTTTGACAGAAGTGAAAGGCAGCAATAAACATAAAAGTTCACCTTCCCTGTTGTATGAAGACCTCTTTATAAAAAGTAATTTTCGCGGAGAATGACTTTCGTTGAAACATTTAAAGCATCGTTATCACTATTTTGCATATTCATATAAAGACTTTATTGTTTATGCTTTCTTTACTTTTCCTCCTTTTTCTCCCTCTTCGTCTCTGCCTCTTTTTGCTCCAAGGTTGACGGAATTGACAAAGACTGAAGAAATTGGAGAGAGACCGTTCGAGGCAGCTCAAAGTGACTTGGGAAATCTACGCAGACGCGCAGGCGCAACAGTGAATTTGTATGTGGGTTTGTGCATGTGTGTATGTTTATAAAGAAATCATGTACAATGGTTGAAATATATAATTAAATGAGTCTCTGATTTTTCTAAACAGGAAAAAATACACCATTAATTACATGCGATTTATTTTGTAAAACGTAAAAATATCTATTATTTTCTTAAATAATAAAAAAAACAAAGCTGCTGATCATATATGCATGGTTTGTAAACGGAATTTAAAATGTTGAATATTGAGTAAACGTGGTCAAAATCCTTTACCACTCTAATTTTCATTACCTATTTTTTACCTTTTTTGTGAATTATTTTAAATTTCACGACTCCAAAAGAGACATCGATCTGGTAAACAACATCTCTACAGTATTCCCATAACTGAACCAAACAAAAACTTCTTTCAGTTTTCTTCTGAAGATTGAGAAAGAGACCCACAAAATCACTGTGTATAACGCGTTTACTTATAAGTATTTACATTTTATTTTACTCCACACTCGATTACTTTAAGACTGCTGGGCCTTGACCCAGGCTGACAACCTACACATCTCTTGAAAAAGGGCCACAGAAAGTACTCGAGTGTGGAGCAAAATAAAATGTAAATACTTATATGTAAACACGTTATACACAGTGATTTGGTTGGTTTCTTTTTCAATTCCCCTAACTCTTTTTGATACCCTCCCCCAAGGAACTGAGATGGAAGTCAGGTCACACTGGCATGACTGAGCCATAAATAAACCCTGGCGTTGAATATGATATACACTGTGGCTGCAGTTACGGCAGCCGTAACGCGACTTTCCAAGGCGCTGGTTACGAACCGTCCCTTGCCGACATGGGTGCTGCTTGGCCAATCACAGCCCGGTAAAAGTGACGTAGAATGACGTCATCTCCCTTTCAGCCAATCATTAGTGAGGACGACTATGTTTAAAAAGTTCAATGTATTTCGAAAAAACCCTTTTAGTTGTATTCACCCCTTTGGTTGCGTTCAAGACTATCATTCACTCACTCCCCAGCAACACCAATTGTCCTTTTTTTTTCGAACTAGATACGAACTGCCTTCACGTAGGTCAGAAAAACATAAATCGAATACTTAATAGAAGAAAGAATTTTCATTTGAGGTATAACATTATGGTCTGCTCTAAACAGATTATTTCAGTGTGCGCGGGAGCTAATCTCTCTCTGTCTCACGAAGTCACAAAGTATTATGTTGAGCGTTCTTTGCCGCTTCTTACATAAGCCTGCCCTATTATTAAGTCTATAAACCTTCTGCGGACGTCACTGTCTCCATGTAGTATGTCACTGCTCCCCCTAATTTGCCTCAGCATGCAGGATGGAAAACCGTCATGCATGGAATGCTGTGATTAGGTGGCGATTCCCCATCCCTCTTTTGTGAGAGAAATAATGACATTTCATTTCATCCCAGCTATTTCAGCTTTATAATTTGGTCCGCCATTGTCTGGAACACTACTGCTCTCATGTCTGGAAAAGGTGCTCTACATATAGGCCTGCATCCTCTCTTGTAAGTTGAATTCACATCAAGCAGCTTGATTAATGATCACTTGCCTACTGACACTCAGCAAAACAAGAGCAACATGACCTCCTGATGCTGCTTAATTGATACTATCTGTTACATGCAGGCAATGTACATGTAGCTTTTAATGCTTTGACTGCCGAGTTAGTATACTGAAACAAATTAAAGATGTGGCTAATAAAACTTCTTACCTGGGTCAAGGTCATGATAGCCTAATTACTGCCTTGTGGCCCTACGGTCGTATTAAAAAATATTATAAACCTTTTACCATTCCTTAAAAAAAAAAGAGACTATGGGCCAATAGCATTGTCCTGATGTTGGTTATCATTATATTAAAAGTCAATACTTTGGAATAAAACACTCACAATCAAACATCAGGAAACAGTTGTAGTATCAGTTAATAATTAGTAATGTGGTTGCTGCTATGTCGCCGCACCACAAGCGGGACAAATTGCCAGACTTACTTCAGGCTTTCAATTTAAACAAAAGTTCTCTTTGGAGTGAGAGAGAAAGAGGACATATAGCATTCGTATTTGCAAATTGTTTTCTTGCTTATAACAACGTTTACGATAACGTTGTGTGCTTGTTTTGTTCCCAAAAGATAACCTGTTTAGTCTTTTTTTATCTTCCTGGTTCGTCGTATTTCAAGAGATCATTATTTTTTTATTTATTTTTTTATTTTTTGCTAGTAGACCGTGGAGGGACACACATGAATGTTTTGTTATAATTGGGTGAAGAAGTTTTTAGAAAAAGGCATATGCATATATACCCCGTTTATACATGAGAGAGAGAGAGAGAGAGATGGGAAGACGAGAGAGAGAGAGAGAGATACTGGCAAGGAAGCCATAAAAGAGGGAATTAAAAGCAGAAGTCTGAGTAGAGAGATCAGTAAAGGCGTACTATGAATGTACGTACATCACCCCTACCAGCCGCCCCCAACACCCACCCTCCCTCCTGCCCCAAACTACTCTCAGCTGCGGAAGGGGGGGGGGGGGTGAAGGGGGGGGGGGGACCTCGGACTGTCTAGCTAGCTACTGCTGAGGACTGATACTAAATACGCAAAAGGTGTTTGGAACCACTGCATGATACCAGCGAGTGGGCACCTACTGCTGACAAGATGCAATTTGGAAACGGTAAATTTCAGGAAATTTAAGGAAATCAAAGAAGAACTGACAATAAAATGAGGCTGTATAGAATTTGATAAGTATTAAAAAGTACAATAAAAAAATAACCTATTGCAATTTTGAAAGGAAATTGAAGGAACTCTAGGAACACAGACTACAGAGTTCTCTTGCGAACCAGCAGTCAACACTCAACAGTTCACTAACTTCTATGTCAACTTTCAATAATATTTCAAATTCATCAAGGCGCCAGAAGTCTGCCGGCTCCGCGCTCCGTACCATTAGATTCGTTACTTGTCTCGTACCCGTTACCGCGTCACTGTCAGTCTGTCACCGACCTACTATTAATATATAGCTGGACTTTGGCGTGACTACTTGTTTGATTCTGGACCGGTTATAGCCGGTTTCCTTTCCCCCCTTCTTGCTGTCTACTTTGACAAAGGCGTGAATTTATTTTTTAATGTGAAGTTTTTGCCGAGTGTTATCAAACTCATGCTATGAATGAACTAGGAGCATATCTTGGTCATGAAACGTGAATAAGGTAGGTGTATGTTATGTTGAGATAATCTTGGGATGTGGATAGCTGATGTTACCAATAGCATTGTCTGTCCAGTCGAAAATTAACTAGAGGTAAACTAGAGAGCGGAAAGGACAGGACCTTAAATCGGAAAATGGTATAGATTAAAAATGATTAAGAGTTAAATGGTGGCAAATGAGAGCTAGGTCCGAGGGACAGAGCAACAGCTACTCTCCAGGACGATTTCTCATCACTCTAGTTCTCCATCGACTGCAAGCAATAGCCTCATGTCCCCTACCCATTAATTAAAGTGAACCCCGGCTCAACAGGATACTGGCTCCATACATAAAGTGCATGAAGGTAGCTCCATGTGTTTCACCAAACCCCTCATCCCCAGCCCCATAAGGATGGCAAATCCGTCCAATATTATGAAAAGATTTACGATAATTTCTAGTTTATGGCTATTTTGAACTAAATGATGTGATAAAATTATATGATTCATTCCCAAATCTTTAGTCAGGCAGTAGCCATCTCTCTCTCTCTCTCTCTCTCTCTCTCTCTCTCTCTCTCTCTCTCTCTCTTCCAGTCATATGTTATTAGTGGATTTAGATGATTTGTTGCTCCCTGGAGCCTGGGCATCAGAGGCAACAATGTTATTTATATATTTTTTTAACTTTGTTTAGATAGCCGGTGGTTTGATTTTAATAATACGGAAAAAACTTGGAAATCGTTATAAGGAGATATAAGTTACTGTTTTTATTTTACTATATTTCAAGGATATTTGTAAGGAAATTGAGGAGGGGATTTAAGGAAATCCAAGGAAATCTGACCGTGAATGGAAGGAAGTCAATTTTTTTCTTGTGGAAGCACTGGTAGGGGATGTGTGACGTCACTTGAGAAGACGATGTGTGTGTGTGGATAGGAGGGCAGTAGTGCGTACATGCAGAATTTAGAGGGTGTGATGAATGCGTGGTCAAATGTGGTGGACAGTAAGATGGAAGAAAGGGAATACGAAGGGAGGTAAAGTAAAAGCTCTGGGACCTTCGAGGTCATTCAGAACTGAAAACAATGGTAAATCGATTGTTAGGAGAAGGTGGAAAGTAAGATGATGGAAAGAGAAAATATGAACGGAGGTTCAATAAAAGGAATGGAAAGGGGTTGCATCTAAGGGCCGAAGGGAAGATGCAGAGATCCTTATGTAATGCCTACAGTGTGCCGAACGAGATGCACTGGCACATCTCTACCCAACCCCCGTTATGGGTACTAGATTTTATGAAGAAGTTTTGTAATACTCAAAATAGTATATTGCTCCAGGGTACTAATACCCATCAGCCAAAATCTTCTAGAAATTCTGAAGAATTTGAAAGATAAATATCCAGTAGGATGCTAAAGTGTATTGGTTATGGGTATTTCATCGACGGAAAAAGGCATTGGCTGCCCTGGTGTTCGCTATGAATACTTGATAGCTCTATATCCGGATTAGTTAAGTTCATTAATATGCCAACATGGCCGAGAGAGAGAGAGTCTTCAATTTCCTATAGCAAAAATAGAATTTGATTAATATTTATTTTGATTAACTTAAAGGTTTATACTCAAATGCTTCAGTTTCTGTCTTCCAAAGTCTCTTCATAATGAATGGTAATATGTCAGTAGCCACAAATAAAATAAACCTCCCAAATGAATTTCCAAAAGACAGTAACAGAAAAGAGGACCTACGACACTGGGTAAGACACACTCACAGAGATATTTCCACTCCTGGAAAGGTCGGAGGTTGGGGCGAATAGAAAAAAAACACTTCTGGATACTTGTCATTTCCGTTTCCAGACCTTGGCATTGACAAAGGCCTCACAAGGGCAGCCGCCCCTAAATCCCGTCCCATGACAGGGAGGGTCGAGGGGAAAAGAATTTGGGACAATGTTGACCAGGGTTTGCTGAATATGCTTACCCCTCGCTCTCCAGTTATGATGATGATGATGATGATAAAAATAATAATAATAATGATAATAATAACAACGATGCTGGTGATGATATATAGGTAATAGACCTTCTTTCAAACATGTAGTGTTGAATGTTATTTCTGCATCGGCTGCATTCAATTTATATAGGGCGTTCTGTATCTTTCTAATAACTAGTTTTGGAAAGGTAGAAATAAAAAAAAATCTATATAAACTAGTGTTTGGGAAAGGTAGAAAAAAAAATCTATATAAATTTAATAAGATGATGCAGCAATAATAATAATAATAATAATAATAATTAATAATAACAAACAAAACCGACAGAGGTGACAAAATGTCCATACGGTGAGGTAGTGAAAAATAGACTTTAAAAGTTAGACCCACACTACTCAAAAATAGTCACTCCATTGTACTGTTTCAGAGGCTATTTATAACCTTGCAACTTTTGACGGATTTTGCAACATTACCGTATTGCCCCTGTTACTAACATCTTGCATACTACACCTCCACCTGGAACACTGCAATTAGTGCAGATATTTATTATCCTTTATAATAGCCTTCTACAATAGTAATTCTGGAATAAAATGATTGCATGACCGGTTCATGACTATTTTTTGATTAATGATTCGGGTGTCAATATTGAAAGCAAAGTTTATTGTTATTCTTCATGATTATAGAGCAATGCCAGATATATATATATATATATATATATATATATATTATATATATATATATAGATATAGATTATACTATATATATCATATATATATATATATATATATATATATATATATATATATATATATATAATATATATATATATATATTTGTCACAGTCAAGCCAGTAAGCTGCGTTGTATCCAGTTCGTATGCAAGATCAATTTGGCTCGCCAACAAATCCTTCGGCTATAGCTTTGCTTTCTGGCGAATCTTTGTCAGATTGCAATATTACCTTATTGCAAAGAAATTGCCATGTATTGCAATATCGTCATCGGCATATTAATGATCAGATCCGAAGGAAAAGTTGGTTTACTCGATATCCTGACCATTCTTACGAATTTTTCCTGGCTTACAACATTGTCGTATTAACTCCACGAGTTCATTCTTGCCAGGTAAGACCACGACGAGGTCATTCTTGCCCGTGGGTGACCTCGACGAGGTAAGTATCGCCCTGCGGGCCTCATTGAGTTCATTCTCGCCAGGAAGATATCAGTGAGGTAATCCTCGCCCGACAGGAACTCATCGAGTTCATCCTTGTCCCGAGAAGCCTCCTTTGAAAAGACATCAAGGCTTAAATCGAAGACGACTTATCTGGTGAATCTCTCTCTCTCTCTCTCTCTCTCTCTCTCTCTCTTACATTTTTTCTGACAATGCAAATGGTAAGAAGATATTCTGGTTCTTTGCCTTGTTGATTATTATTATTATTATTATAATTATTAATGAAGACAGCCACAGTGGCGTAGATGTATATAAATATATATATACTTTTGAAATATGTATACAAAGAAGAGAGAACCTGCTCGATTCTCCCAAACTTCCGTTTCGTATATAGATTTTTCTCATATATTGACATCAAGACCTTTGTGGATTTCTTCACCATTTCAGTTATTGCTCTTATGAAATCTTCATGAATTACTATTATTATTATTACTATTATTATTATTATTTTTTTTTTTTTTTTGCTCTATCACAGTCCCCCAATTCGGCTGGGTGGTATTTATAGTGTGGGGTTCCGGGTTGCATCCTGCCTCCTTAGGAGTCCATCACTTTTCTCACTATGTGTGCCGTTTCTAGGATCACACTCTTCTGCATGAGTCCTGGAGCTACTTCAGCCTCTAGTTTTTCTAGATTCCTTTTCAGGGATCTTGGGATCGTGCCTAGTGCTCCTATGATTATGGGCACGATTTCCACTGGCATATCCCATATCCTTCTTATTTCTATTTTCAGATATTGATACTTATCCATTTTTTTCCCTCTCTTTCTCTTCAACTCTGGTGTCCCATGGTATTGCGACATCAATGAGTGATACTTTCTTCTTGACTTTGTCAATCAACGTCACGTCTGGTCTATTTGAACGTATCACCCTATCCGTTCTGATACCATAGTCCCAGAGGATCTTTGCGTGATCGTTTTCTATCACTCCCTCAGGTTGGTGCTCGTACCACTTATTACTGCAAGGTAGCTGATGTTTCTTGCACAGGCTCCAGTGGAGGGCTTTTGCCACTGAATCATGCCTCTTTTTGTACTGGTTCTGTGCAAGTGCCGGGCATTCGCTTGCTATGTGGTTTATGGTTTCAATTTTCGTATTGCACTTCCTACATATGGAAGAGATGTTATTTCCGTCTATCGTTCTTTGAACATATCTGGTTCTTAGGGCCTGATCTTGTGCCGCTGTTATCATTCCTTCAGTTTCCTTCTTTAGCTCTCCCCTCTGTAGCCATTGCCATGTGTCATCGCTGGCTAGTTCTTTAGTCTGTCTCATGTATTGTCCGTGCATTGGTTTGTTGTGCCAGTCCTCTGTTCTGTCTGTCCATTCTCCTGTCTCTGTATATTTTTGGGTCTTCGTCTACTTTTATTAGTCCTTCTTCCCATGCACTCTTTAGCCACTCGTCTTCACTGGTCTTCAGATATTGGCCCAGTGCTCTGTTTTCGATGTTGACGCAGTCCTCTATACTTAGTAGTCCTCTCCCTCCTTCCTTTCGTGTTATGTATAGTCTGTCCGTATTTGCTCTTGGGTGTAGTGCTTTGTGTATTGTCATATGTTTCCTGGTTTTCTGATCTATGCTGCGGAGTTCTGCTTTCGTCCATTCCACTATTCCTGCGCTGTATCTGATTACTGGCACTGCCCATGTGTTTATGGCTTTTATCATATTTCCGGCGTTGAGTTTTGACTTGAGTATTGCCTTGAGTCTCTGCATATATTCTTTCCTGATCCGATCGTGTCCTTCATCTCTTGGTGTTTTATATCCCCTCCTTCCATTATTCCCAGGTATTTGTATCCTGTCTCATCTATGTGTTTGATGTTGCTCCCATCTGGTAGCTTTATACCTTCAGTTCTCGTTACTTTGCCTTTTGTATGTTGACTAAGGCGCATTTTTCTATTCCAAACTCCATCCTGATGTCCCAGATACAATCCTTACAGTCTGGATTAGGGTATCTATTTCCTTGATGCTCTTACCATACAGCTTGATTATTATTATTATTATTATTATTATTATTATTATTATTATTATTATTATTATTATTATTATTCACGTGTTTGTCATTATTTTTCCAATATATCATTCAACATAGAGATTCACCGTCACTAATAATGTTTCTTGCCGTTCAATACAAAGTCAGAGATAGGCAGAATATGTAATGAATACTTCACGAATGACTCTCTCTCTCTCTCTCCGCAACTATACCCAATCTGGCTGCAGCTTTGTAATACGACAGCTAGGTCAGGCTGACCTACCCTCACAGGTCAGGTCAGCCCCAAAACTAATCACTTGAAGAATCGCCACGAATGATTCTGTGAATCTTCTACAGCAGCGCCCAACAATGGCAAACTTTCAAACAACATTCATTTTATTTTTCTCTCTTTCCATTCTACATCATCTTTCCACATACTTTCACATAAGTTCTAGAACACCTCGCGAGTGATGTCATGATCCCTCTATTGAATAATAAGGCAATTCTTATTATTATTATGCACTGTAGAGAAATATGTGTCAGGGAACATGATGAACGCCCCCCCCTCTCTCTCTCTCTCTCTCTCTCTCGTCATTAGTTCATATATTTATATCTCATTAATACAGTCCAATTCTACCACATTGTTTTGATGTGTATTGCTGCTCATTATGAGAGCCCTCTGAGAAGGTATTCATGAAATGAAATGACTGCATGTCATTTTCATTCCCTTATTTTGTAGGTTAATGAAATGGGTACAAATACAGTCATTGTTTAGTCTTGATTCAGTTTTACATAGAGTTAACTAACCTATAAGTTACATGATCATAGGAAGTGATCAAGTGTTCAAATGCTATATTACGTTTCAGTCTGAGCTCTTTTCATTCTTCTATCTTAAAAAGTGACCGATGGACACTTTCAATTCATTATACAGTTTCGTCTTCAATTCTCCGTATACTCTTAAGTTGGCCTCGTGGGGACCATGCAGTCCTTTCACTGCCAGAAAAATTCACAGCAATTTTAACTATAAGCAATTCGTGAACGCCATCTTTTGGCCACCTAAGAAAATCAGCGCAAATGAACAGCTTCATCTTTAAAGATGGGCGTGAAAGCCAGGTGGATTATTATTATGACAAGCTTTTCCTCATTTGTATAAGATTATAAGATTCATATTTGTGTTGATATAACTGGATACCGAACCAGTTGGGAATAAAATTTCATGAAAAGGAAAACTTACACCAAAATTAACGAAATTGACTTTGCACTTCATAGGCGAGAAGGCGACATGAGATCCAGGCATACCAACACAACAAGATTTAGCACCGTATTTTGGACAAGAATACTGCAGTTCTGTGCATAGGATAAGAGAATAAAAAGTTATTTCAATAAAATTCATCTTTCTGAGCGTACAACAGACTACTTGAAATAACAGACTGCCTTTAATTCATCTGCTTTAAAAGCTGAATATAGATTGGCAGTTTCGACAGTCCAGGCATACCAACATCACGAAATGCAACACCATATTTTGTACGAAAATACTGCAGTTCTGAGCATGAAATAATCGAATCAAAAGTGATTTACTCCAATTCAGGTTTCTGAACGTGCTACAAACTACGTGAAATAACAAACTGTCTTTAATCCATCAGCACTGAAAGCTATACAATAGATTGACAGTTCCGACAGACTCTCCATTACCGTTCGTTGACATGAAGGTCCTGGCATGTTGTACTCTGAGAAAATACATACTTTTAACCATTTCCTTTTCAGGAAAGTCTTCAAAAATAAACATAATCCTTATTATTCAAGAATAACGAACTATATTCAAATATTCAAGATACATTATTAACTTTCATCACAAACAGATCGAATACAGATGTTTTCTCAACTCAGCTGTAGAAATCGATCTGCCAAAGAATCGTCATTTTTCGATACCAAATGACCTAGAAATGACTGGGCAATGCTTTAAAGTAGGAAGGACTATGATGTGCCGTCAGTGCACCTCACAGGGTGCATTGTAGGCATCACTAAAGGTTTTTTGTAACGTCCCCTCGGCCTCTAGTTGCAACCTCTTTCATTCCTTTTACTGTACCTCCATCCATGTTCCCTTTCTTCCCCCTTGCTATCCATCCACCCTCTCCTAACAATGATTTCATATTTGCTTCTTCAACTGCTTTGAGGTTTTCCTCCTGTGACGCCTTTCAACCCTGCCTACTCTCAATTTCCTTTCCAGCGCTGAATGACCACAAAGGTCCCAGTGCTTGGCCCTTGGCCTAATCTCCACATTCCTTCTCAGGGTTATAGCTTTGCTTTCTGACAAATCTTGCTCTGACTGCAACATTGCCGCATTGCAATAATTAGAAAATTCTGTTGCATTTTCGTGATTAGAAGGTTAATACATTACTGCATTTGATCAAACTTGAAGAAAAGTTGCTTTGCAAGAGAAAAAGTTGTAGACTCTGATGACCCTTGAGGACAGCATGTGACGTCATAACGACCTTCGGCCGTCTGACCTCAGACAGGCTTTTCCTGACCCCTTTATTATCCTCCTTTTCTGCTGTGACCTTCTTTGCTCTTTCCCCGCACTGAGGGTAGAAGACCCAGACTTCTCCTATTCATGAAGTTCTTATTTATCATCCTTATTGACATATTTACCTTTTATCATCTTTGTTTGGATTATTCCTTTTATCATCTTTGTTTGGATTATTTCAGTTTCATGTTGCTTTGAAACATCTACTTTTTTTTCAGGAAAATTTCCATTTATCTTATTCGTTATTGTTCTGTATTCTCACTAATCTTGTTCTTCCAACTCTATTTCATTCCCTTCCCTAATCCAGTCATCTATCGCCTTCATCATCTCCTTTATTAGGTTCAGTCATGGAATTGTCTTTCCATTTCCATTTCCACCCACTTTCCATCCAACTTCATTTCCTTATCAACTTTCCTTTCCGGTCTTCTTTGTCTGAACGACCTCAGAAATGACCCAACCGTCGTTCTAACTACCTATTGACCTATCAAGTGAAACATGAAGGGTGGCTCCCGTAGAGGTTCGTACCATTTCTCCTCCAGGAAATTCAATCTTTATTTTCTCCTCTACGAGTTGAAGCTTCACTCGGAGGCTGCTACAAGAGTGATACTCCGTGCTGGCATAAAACCGCCTTCATCTACAATAATAGTACAGTGATTTTAATTCATTGCTAATTATATCACGGCCATCTTTATATCTTCTTTTTTAATAAGTGAGATCTTTTCTCTCTACATTTCCTTTCACCTCCTCTTTCTTCTTCCTAATGAACACCATAACATTTTTTGGGGGCTTCAAGAATTTCAAGTCAGTGGCCCCTGTGGTGGGCTTGTTCCATATGAATTGGGTTATTTATTCTGAATAATAATAACAATTCAATTACGGGCCACTCCTTGAGCAAGATTGCGCGCCGGCATAAGGCTTCTTTCACCTCCAACAACAGCATCAGAACATACCTAACTCAGTTCTGACCCGACAAAAGCAGTGATTCTTATTATGAGGCCGTTTTCAGAATTACGGGGAAACGCTGTTGCTTTCTGTAATTAATTCCATGCGCTTGTACATACCTGTTCGTCATTTCTTTGTGTATCCTATGGAAGGAGTAGCTTTCAATTTACGACAACTATATACTCGTAACAAAACTGATAAGAAAAATCGACAGGCTAATAATAATAATAATAATAATAATAATAATAATAATAATAATAATAATAATAATAATAATAATAACTGAGCGGAATTCTTTCTCTTAGTGAATTAGCTGCTCTAACAAAATGTCGTTTCCTTTTCAATTTCGTCTTCGTGGAAATAAAAATGTTCTAGGTAGTTTCAGCAACACTCTTCGGTTTGGTTCAACAAATAGTGGGTCCTAACGAGGCTCAAACCCCCCAAAATTTTGCAAGAGTAGACACACTCATACCTTCAAAAACGAAGGTAATATAAGAGAGGGTCGCGGGTTTAGGTCCTGATCCTAGGACGTGACGTACCGTCCATTAGAAGCTCGAACCTAGGTCCCCTCATTCTGCATGAATATAAAGAGGCTATGAATGATGAATGAGAGTTAATTCCCGTCTGTCTACAGTCCCCTGTCAGGAACTCGGAACCTCTCTATTTTATTATTATTATTATTATTATTATTATTATTATTATTATTATTATTATTATTATTATTATTATTATTATTATTATTATTATTATTATTATTATTATTATTATTATTGAAAGATATTGTTGTATCAACTGCATTCAACTTGTAAATAGTCTTCTCTGTTTTTATTTCTTTCTCTCTGCTACTACAACTGGCGAGTATTGCGCCGATATGATTCATCAGGAGGAGTCAATTTCAGGGATATTGCTTAAAATTTATTTATTTGTCACAGTAAATGAATAAATACTGTAGATCAAAATATAAGTCGATCTAGTGGCCAACGTTTCTCTCGGTATCATCCGGGCATGAATCAACTGGCAGTGGGTCGGAGCAGACTGTAGATGCTGTCAGGATCTACTCAATATATAGTGGTAGGTCAGCAGGGGGTCAACCGCTCGCTGAGTCTTCATTGGTTGGTGGCGCAATGCGTTTCTGCTAATGGTTGGAGGAAGTTTCCTTCAAGACACTTCTCGTCGTTGAAGGTCGGGCTGTTGCAGCCTAGCAGACCGTCGAGCCTGGGGCATGACTTCCATGGGCGTTGTGTTACGACGGCTCGCATTGTCATTGGCTGCTGGGCTGCTTGTCTCATCTGATATCCTTTGATTGGGGGTGTCGCTCGGTCTGGTATTACTTGTGCTATTATTTATATTCATGGGTCTTCTTAAGTTAGTGGGGAGGAAAAGCACTTCCTGTGTCGTATTTAATGAGAGCTTTTCTTGCTGTATGAGGAGTGCCTCGAGCAATCGTAAACGTCGCTAGTCAGGAGCCCTCCCTATTATCTTAGTATTCTTGATAATACCGTCGTAGGAGATAGCTTCCTGATCTGCTGTCATGGTATGGTTTTTAATTACCCCTTCTTGTGCGTGGCAGGAAATCCTCTTGGGCAGGTTCATAGAAGTCATACCAACGTAAGAGCCGGGACATCCACGGACGGGGCATAAAAATTATTAGACTACATTCGACTGTTTCAAGAGGTCTCTTGCTGGGGGGGTCGGGTTGTTCTTCATGATAAGGTCGCGGGTACGTCGATTTTTGGTGATAAATCACGAGTTCGAGTTCTTTGTCGACTTCGGTAGGGGTGACGTTCTCTCTGATGATTTTTCTCAATGCATCCTCGTCCTCACGGTGACGTGCGTGCATTCTGGCTTTGTAATACAGCTTGATCTTTTCATGGGGGTGGGGCTGCGGTCTCTCACTCTCGCTGTTTACACCACCCCGATTCAGCGCTGTTCGGACTTCTTTATTAATAAGTCGATTCGGATACCCGTTATTTACGAGCACCT
Source organism: Macrobrachium nipponense (assembly GCF_015104395.2). Lineage (NCBI taxonomy): Eukaryota > Metazoa > Arthropoda > Malacostraca > Decapoda > Palaemonidae > Macrobrachium > Macrobrachium nipponense. The sequence continues at coordinate 9,985,900 of NC_087214.1, read as the reverse complement.
GAGTGACTCGGTCGAGTTCTTTGTGAGTGTCCTGCCAGGAAGAACAGTGCGTGAGGGCCCTCCGAATGTAGGCCCTGACTGTGGTGTTCTTGAACCGTGCATACGCAAATATGCAAGATATATTGACGATATCTCTGTAGAAGCCGAGAATGAGGAAGACGCTAAAGCTGTCCGGCGCATGTTCCAGCGGTGCAGTTCGCTGAATTATACCGTCGAATTCGGCAACGAAGGCCAGCTCCCCTTTCTCGACTTCCTCGTCTCCAAGACCGACGATGGTCTAAGAACTTCGGTGTATACAAAGCAAACAAACTTAAGGCTTTGCCTGAATGGTGACAGCGAATGTCCTACACGATTTAAAAATATTATTATTATTATTATTATTATTATTATTATTATTATTATTATTATTATTATTATTATTATTTCTACGGCATTCAATTTACATAGTCTTCTCCGCGCGTGATATAACCTTCCTATCGTAAGATGATTCTCATTGTTATGAACAATACAGCAATCTGTCAGGGAACATGATCCCGCCTCTCTCTCTCTCTCTCTCTCTCTCGTCCTCAGTTCACATTCAGCGCTCGGTATAGGAGGAGGAGCGTCCCGCCAGATGCCTTCAGAAAAAGCTGTCATCAATTCCCAGTTGTTCCCTGATGCCAGGTAAACCGTCATATCAATCATTTTGATCTGGTGTATTATTATTCGTACTTAGAAAACCGTGGCATACTTTCTCATCAACTGGTATCTTTCATATATTATAACATATACAATAAGTATTATAATTAAGATGTCCAAACTTAGCGAGATGGACAATGCAAAGATAAAATTGCATTAAAACAACCTTAGCTCTTTCGTAAATTATATCAGCAGTCTCAACTCTCTCTCTCTCTCTCTCTCTCATTAACGTATGGTGCATCATTTAACGTATTTTTATCTCTGACTTGCATATTCGTATGAAAGACGTTTTTTCATTGTTTTATCTCTCTCTCTCTCTCTCTCTCTCTCTCTCGGAGAGGATACTAGACAGACAGACGTTGCAGACTGTTCAAGACAGACGGAAGATATTTGTGCCGAATGACAAATGCTTCAATATGAGGCTGTGTCACAGGCTACACAGTTGCCCAGACACGAGTGTTTCTGTGTGTGAGTGAGTGTGTGTGTGTTTATAAATGAAGAATGTACAATGGTTTAAATGTGTAATTATCTGGGCCTATAATGTTTTTCAATCAGAGAAAAATGAAGGTACGATTCATTATATTTTTATTAATTTCCACGCGAAATAATGTGTCTGTGATTTGTTCTTAATCATTAAAAATCGACTCTGTTCATCATACTTGCATTGTTCATTGATGCAGTTTCAAATTCCTTCGCCATCATCGCAATAACAAACGAGACATTGGACTATTTTCATTGTACTTATACATTATTATTTATATGAATGAATGCAATTTCTTGTACTAAATAAAGAGAAATTCACTAACAATATTTTTCTTTTTTTAATTTGGTTCAAATTCCTGACTGCAAAAGAGACGTCGCGATGAAGCTTTTATGGTGAACAGCCTCTTTATAGCATTTCTGTGCTTTTTTGATATCCTCCTTTTATATCCTGCTTTTATGTCCTTCCTTTTAGGCTCCCGTATGTCCTCTTTTTATAACCTACCTTTGTATCCTACCTTCTTGCATGTCTTTTATATCGTTGTTTTATATCCTCTTTTTATCCTTCTTTTTATATCCTACCTTTATATCATCTTTTCATCCTCATTTTATATCCTACTTTTATATCTTCCATTTTATATCCTATTTCTATATTCAACCATTATATCCTCTTTATTCTCATTTTATATCCCACTTTTATATCTCTTATATCCTCTTGTATCCTACCTTCATATCCTTTTTTTATCCTTCTATCAAATCCCACTTTTATATCTTCCCACAAGGACGTGAGATGGTACGTAAGGCACGTTGGCATGACTCAGCTATAAACTCGCGTTGGGATATATCCTCCATGCTCATTCATGATTTGCACGAAATGGAAAGATTTGTTTATATTATGTAGGAATGGATGTATGGGCAGTAGCATCCACTTCAGTGCTACCTATTGGTTTCCATTTGTTGATTTATTTCATTTTGTAGGCGCCATAGCATTCTTCGACGGCGAATTTAATTCGACTTTGTACGTTGTCTGCGAAGTTATTATTCAAGCTATGACACTCATTCTGGTGTTAATGAGAACGGAATACATGTGTCTTATTCTGGTATATACAAAAGCAGCATTATAAGCAAAATTCACAATGTCAGGACAAGTTAAAGTCGTCACAAAAATAAGCTGTCAGAACATCTGAAGCAATTCTGACCAATTCCTTTATATGAACAATCATGTTATCAACACTTTTGTTCTAATGAAATTACTATTGCCTAATAAACCTCAGTATACTAATTGCTTTCTTTTTCGTCTGAATTTATCTTGAAAAGGAGCAGCATCACAAATCCATTGCAGTTGTAATGTTAGACAAAATGAGGTCAATCAGGCAGTCTTGCAACTCCAAAGTGGGAGAGGACTAAGCTCTCTACATCTCCCAGACGTTTCATTTTACATCGTGACCTTTACATATTATTATTATTATTATATGAGTATTGGTATAAGTAGTATCATCATGTGGCATCACTCGAACAGAACAACAACAACAAAAAACTGGTATATTTGGTAGGCAGTAGTCTACTCTCTGCTAACCACATAAGCTGAAAATTCCTTAAACATTATAGATTGTCTAATAAACGTTAATACAGTCACCCAAACTCGAATTACTGACATTGCAAGCTTGAAATTATGAGCAATATATCTCGGGTAGCTTTCACGAACGCAATATATTCCATGAAACGTCTGATAGACACATTTTCATTGGTATCTATATTAATTATTTTTAAAATGAAAAATGGGCGAACCTCCCATGAGAGACCATTTAATAGTTCGGAAACTAGCACTTCCCAATTAAAATGCCGGTGCCTCGTTCTGTCCCAAGGACCGAAGAGCCTCAGGTGACTGTGACGTCTGCAAACTCGTAACTCGAAACTGGATTGGACCGGATTTATTTCAGAATTGTGGACTACAGACGCCATCTATTGGCTGCCCGAAGTAAAATGGTGCTCAAACAGGAAACTTTTGTGCTTTTGATAGTGAGGAGAGAGAAAAAAAATTGCCGAATAAGTGATTTGCAATGACTGCATTAAAACGTAAAAGTATTTTATTTTTCAATTATTTATGCCCAGCAAAATAGTATTTGAAGCCAAATGCATGGAATTGTACGAGGGAATTCACGAATCCGGTTCTGGTAACACATCACAGCCCTGGGGCCGCATACTCAAAACTTCCAAAGGCGCCGTTCCTGTCGGCCCCGTTACTCGAAAGGCTCAATACTCCAAAACGCCGAGTGCGCCCCACCATCTTGGGAATATGGCGCGTGAGAGACTTTGCGCTAGGGCTGGTTAGAGGCAGCCTTTGAGGTGGGAAAAGAAAGTCAACTTTGGGATTGACAACAAGTAAGAAGAGGATGTTTCCTACCTCTTGTATACGTCAATGAACGCCATTATACATAGTTTTATTTTGCAAGTTACTCTAATTGCTTTGTAATAGTGTGATTTTCCTCTGCAGGCGTTAGATTTAAAATTATTGGATGTGTATTATTTAAAATGATTTCTTATATACAATCTAAAATTTCTATATTATAATTTTGACCTTAGGTATCGTATATCTTATAAATGTTCATGTATAATCAATGCTAGAAAAAACAATATATTTTTTTTGTCTTGTTTAATAAATCTCAATACAAAAGATATCTTTATACTATGTACTATATGCAAAGGCGAAAAGATGTATGCAATTTCCCTGCCTTATCACTTCTCTCATAAGGCATATTAAACCAAAAAAAATATAACCAGAGGTAAAGTGGTCTGAGATAAGTACAGTACTACATACAGTGACTCACATTATGAAATAAATGCCACCTAGATACAAATAAGTTATGAAATAAATGAATTTTGATGTTCATATTACCTAGATACAAATAGCTGTATCACTGAATGACCCTTAATAACAGCAATATCAGTGTATCACCTAGTACATTATCTCCAGGAAAGAAATAACATACTAAAGTAAATGAAAAATAAAAACTTACAATAAGGTAGAGGTATCATTTTTATAACTATTATAAATAAGAAAACATGCATTATAGCCACAATAGAGAAATAACATGAAATAGCATTGTAAATAAAAGAAAAGACTGTACTAAAACTTATCACAATAACACGAGATCACAAGAAGCACGATATAATAAGAGTAAATGGAGGAAAAATAAAAAATAAACCTCATTAAGTAATGGAGTGATTAGCATATGACAATGAGGTAGTATATCACATTACTCTTAAACAAAAAAAACTTACAAAAAACTAATCTCGATAATGAAGAGGTATATGACATTTATCCCATTATGGGCACCCTTGGTATAGGAACATATAAGGTATAGTATAAAAAAAAATAATTTTACTACTGTATAGACTATATTTAAAGTACTACCACTTTAATAAAAAAAAATATGCATAATGTCTCTTAAGCATATCAGTCATGGTTACATGCTGTCAGCTATTACCCTTACATTTTCATTTAATTCCTTTACACTTTAATTAATTCTTTTGATTAGACAATATATCCTGAAAAATATCAGAAACATCTGCCAACACCTCAACTGCTTCTTGCTCCAGTAGGCCCAATCTTACCAAAGCTTCTCTGAAGGTTCTAGAGCTAAACTTTCATGAGGACCACCCCACCTCAAAAGATTATATACAGAAATTAGCTACTGCAATAACTCTGGAAAAGAAACATTAATGTAATTGTGTAGTTATTGACAGTAATTATGATCAATGACCTCCCACATCTCTACTCATCAAAGGAAAAAAAAAGTGACAGATACCACAGATAGAGTACATAACAATTACTTGAGTCACAACTAGGCATGGTTAGATTAGGTTAAGGTTAGGCTAGATTAAGAATCGGTCTTGTAGTTAAGACCCTTTTAAAAAATAAACGAACCCCAGTTTTATCCTTTTGAACAGGTCCCATGTTCGTGTGGGACTGCTATTCTTCAAAAAGCTCCCTAACTACCCTACCTAACCTAATAAGATTAAATGGTTAACATTCATTTGCGGCAGAAATGCCATACATGAAAAATCTCTCAGAATTGTGTAAAAAAATATAAAAATAAAATGATCTGGTTAGGCAAGGCCATACTAGGTATGACAACTTATGCAATAATACCCACAGGCCTAGGCATATCATCACAGCTTAGCCTAAAACATTCATTTCCAAGCAATATCATAGGATACTTTTGCATAGCCTAACATATAGCCTACTAGGAGTATATCATAATTAGCATGAAGTTAACAGTAGAACATAATCCAAGGCCTAGCCAAAACTCGCTTCATCTAGGTATGTATGGCAATTAATCTATGCTAAATTAGGGAGGATGCTTCCTTTTTCTTAGCCACAGGGTCCATCGTGCCGCTCTTTAATCGCTCTGCCATCAACAATCAGCTGATATGCTGTTGTATCGTGATTGGTTCTCATTCTCTAGGCACTCTATGATACGGGCGATGTGATTGGCTGGACTATCCAAAGGCACCTTTGACAAAAAGGCAGCCTTTTCGTGCAAAGGTACGTCCAAGGCGCCTTTGAAAATCTTTGTGTATACGATTTCGCCTTCATCGAAAGGCGCCTTCGGCGAGCCGTTGTTGAAAGGTGCCTTTTGTCAAAAGGCACCTTTGCGTAAGGCTTGTTTTTGAGTATGCGGCCCGGATTGTTAGCCAGCGAAAAACTAGAATTACCAACAAAATTTGATTATCACACATACTATTATACTCTAACTACGGCAAAAACTGAGTGAGATTATAAACAGAAGGTTTCATATCATTATTTGGAGCTTTAATATCGGCAAAACCTTACATAAATTATCTATTTCTTCCGTTCGTACTTTTAATTTTTTCGACGGTTTGTATGGCCGGCTACAGGGTTAAGATTGTACTTACAGGGTGTCAACACTGCGATTCTTTTTAAGTCTCTCCTCACTAAATAATAATAAAAAAAACAATCACTTTCTAATAGCTAATTCGATTACGCTTTTCATTAGAGCATAAATTTCCATAAATTAACGTATTTCATCTTGAAGGTAGTGGTCTGTATATACGAGACTTTTGTAAAACTGATATCCTAAAAGAGTGATTATTTGTCCTTCGAGTTTCTCGAAGATTATAAAGATTAAATTATCTCTTAGGTCTGTAATGAAGTTATAATATCCTCTATATCAATGTCATATAAAGAAAAATAGTAATGGCATTGTCAGGAAATACTTGAAATTATAATTATACTGATATGAGAAACAGGTTTACCAAGTGCAAATGTATTTCCAAGCTTTTTGCAGGGAGACCTTGGATGTAATTCATATACAAATTGATGGAAATTGCATCCGTTTACCATATATATCATTCCATTGTAATGTTCATATTCCAGGGCTTCGCCTCGATTTCCTATCGTACCCAGGAATTTTAATGTTGGTAATTCTGAGTAACGAAAATCCCGACTTATCCTAACCTCAATTTTCAATTTTCACGAATTTTAGCAAACTCGAATAGTACTTTCAACCAGAAATAATTATTTTTATTGAATATATATCCAAAATGGCAAAATTTCTATCAAAATAAAATTTAAAGGATTCATGGTGTTTGATATGCAGAGTCCTTGATGTCTCATGAATCCCAACTTTTAAGATTTTTAAACGAGAGAATTTTCTGTTTTTTTTCACATCATTTGCTAATTTTTGGATCGAAAATAACGAAGCATTCACTACGGGGATCAACGTAGAGAATAGTTTATCATTTGCCCTTAATTGAGTGTTAAAACATCTATTAAAGTTGGCAATCCTGCTTCCTCTCCAGACAAGGAGCAGCCATTGTTTGTTACCAGAACGAACTTTCGTCACTTCCTTGAGAACATTTTACGTTCTTCAAAATGTCCCCTTATTAAGGTTAAATTTTAGAGATATATGTGTTACTTCCTTTATACTATTTATCATATACGTTGATCCAAGATTTATTCGCGGTCTTGCTAAAACAATAAATAATAGCTTCGGCTTCAAACGAGCAAACTTCATCCGAAGATTGTCTTAGCATTCAATAGATGTCTTCAGCACACAATCTTGAGAAAACATTATATGATAAAAAATGTTATATTTTGTATTCCTAGCATTTATTACCCTTTATTTAGTATTAATAAGAAGCACAAATCATCTTTGCATTACTAGCAACGCCTGTCGTTATAAAGTAATGTAAATATCATCTTTATAATGATTTGTTTGGTTTACGAAATTTACAAGCCACGCAGAAAAAGATTACCATAGTATACCATTTCCTATTTTTACTTTTTCTATTCAGGTAGAAATAATTTATGTAGAAAAACTGTATTTTGTGATATTTGGATAACTATGAAAAGTAGCTCTCTCTATCTCTCCTCTCCCTATCTATCTATATATATATATATATATATATATATATATATATATTATTATATTTCCTTCGCTATCTGTGGGTAAAAGGATTACGATTTCTCTCTCTCTCGTAATTTCTGATTATGTTCCATAGCGCAATTTGTCCTGAAATTTTAAGTAACATAAAACGTAAAGGTTTTGTTTAAAATTCTGTTTTCGACATGAATTAACTATGACAAAGTGGTTTGATATCTTCTTCTATTCATTGAGGATCCTGGGGAGGTAGTTTTTTAGTTCATAAACGCTTTCTGTTATATTATTATTATTATTATTATTATTATTATTATTATTATTATTATTATATTATTATTCAGAAGATGAACCCTATCCATATGGAACGACACCACAGCTAGGGGCCATTTACTTAAAATTTTGACAAATAAACGAATAAATTAATACAAAAATATATAAACCTGATGCTAGAAAATGACACACGAACTTCTTTGTCACATTAGCTGTTTAAGGTTGGCTTATCCTAACTTTTTACTCTACTACAGTTATACATGAATGTGTATTTGTGCTAATTTGATATAGATATAATTATATATAACTTACAAAGCCTCAGGGGTGAACTCCCTGACCACTGCATTGCAATTGCAGAAATTGAGATGCCTTCCATATCCACTGTTTCACTGGATCGTCTGAGATAAATAAGGTTTTTCAGACGGGATCTTCGTTTTAAAACTAAAAAGTGTCTATATCCATTGATTGCCTGTTAATAACTTATTTTTATTTAGTATTGGATATATGTAAAGATAATCTTTAAAGAAATTTCTGAAATTGGGTTTTCGTCTCACCAGCCAATGGGAGGTCGTCTAAGAAGCCTTTTTGCCAAAACCCAACGATTTCAGCCAACGAAAGGAGGCGTTAGAAACATTGTTTATGGTGTAGTAGGCCTCTGAGTGGTCAAAGCAATTCTTATTACTCCCTTTGGAGGACTGAGTGTAGTTCTAGACGCGGAGTACTGTCTGAAGTGGTCGTGGACGTTTTGTAAACAAAGGTTCACGAGATAAAGGAAAGGTCTTTGGTAAAAAGGAAGGCATTTCAGGTTAGTCTATCTAACATTCTTAGACAATATTGTTGTTGCTGTAGGCTTTGATATGATTGGTCAACCAATGGCTAGCGTGGATATGTCCTTCGAATGAGTGTTGTGGTCATAGGATCTAAAATAATGCAGTTTTCAAAAATATTTTGCAGATTGGAAAGTCCTTCGGAGATGGATGGCCACTTGTCATTCTTCAAAATTGACTTGTCTACTCTTAAAAAAATCACTTTCCAAATTTTTCTGAAAGTTCTGAGGTTCTTGAACAACGTATTTTTGGATGGGGGTCCATAGCGGAACGTTTACCTTAAGTGTAGCAAGGTGCTGAAGGTGCCATACTACGTGACACCTGATGCGGATAACTGGACTCCTTTTTTTTTTTTTTTTTTATTTTTTAATAAATTAAAACAATACAGACATAGACAGACCATCTCCTCAGACAGCCTTTGACGAACTCGGGCAATGGGGCCTTAAGGATCCAGCTAGCTCGATTTATTGCGCTCTAAATTCCAAACAGGTTAAAGCCTCCTCGGTAGTTTGTAAGATCTGAAGGCGGACAGAAAAAACGCGGACGGGAAAAAGTTCGGACGGACGGACGGGCAAAGCCATCTATCTCAACAGTTTTCTTTGACAGAAACCCAATGAAAATAAGGTGTTGGCAGACACCTCACAGGACGAGAACTGATCATAACTTTCTTGTTTGTGACTTTAATCCTTCAATGAATCGCTATTTCAAAAGTTGACCCATGGAAGGAAGGAAGGAAGGAACCCACATGGTCGAATTTAGTGTCTGCGTCCTTCAGGCTCTCAAGTTCTCCCTCGGGGGATTATGTCCGTGTCTTCTTCATTGGGGCATAATGAAGGTCATTAATAGAGCTGTGCATCCATGTTTACCCAAAGCGTGTAACCAAATTATATACTACAAGTAGTATGACAATTAGACATAAAAAGTTATTTATTTGTAATATAAGACTCATTTTGTCTCCTAAAACGCAAATGGGTGTTAGTGACTTTTAGTTTGTACGACGAGAGAGAGAGAGAGAGTTACTGCACACAAAATGACAGTCTATTCAATAATTCCGTTGAAGTACGTTTTTAATAAGCATGTGTATGAAAGTTGGTGACTACCTGATTTCAGCAAAACTACAGAAGAATCTCTCTCTCTCTCTCTCTCTCTCTCTCTCTCTCTCTCTCTCTCTCTCTCACACTACAAATTCAATTATTCAAAGTTAACTTCTCCCTAACTGACGATAGCAATCATACTCGTCCATTACTCGAGAAACATTATGGTGAGCAATTAATTATTTTCTTGTGCTCCCTCAAACCTTCGTTTATCAGAATGTGCGCCTGAAGGAAGAACCCCATTGTTATGCAATAGAGCCACAGTGCTATGCAATCACACCTCATTATGTCGATAATGGCCTTGATTGCAGAGAGATTTTAACCACCCCCTTACCGTTTCCTTACTGATGCACTATTATATGCCATGAATTGGGCCCGCTCATATCCACCATAGTTTTCTGGAGGGCCGTTACAAAGAATAACTACTTACCAGAAAGGACTTGAAGAAGAAGGGAAATAAGTTGGTCTCTACTAAGTGGCAGACCAACCAACCATTCGCTTTTGTTCAAATTTGTTGTCAGTGAGAATCTGTACTGGGCTGGTTCAGGGGGGGGGGGGGGTGTCGTTTCCCTTCAACGTAATCGCTAATGAACAAAAGGATATTCAATAAACCGTTATATTATTGCCGCTTTATATTGGGTATAGACGATGGTGTAGAATTATCTACCCTGTGTGTGTTTGTGGCATGACGTCCTCGGATTATGTGAAAAAAAAAAAAAACAGCAGCTTTATTTTTTTGGATGATCGAGCCATGCTGGCCAATTGGTGGCGGAGGTGGTGCTGAGGCGGCGGGGAGGGGAGGGGGGGGGCGGCAGGGAACCCATATTAAGAGGAATGATCTAATGCACCATGAGGACCCAGTATGCAAAGGCATTGACTGTTCTAGAGTGTTTGTAAACAAACAAATTTTGCCAGATAGTCAGGCTAACTTTTTTAAAGCTGCAACATTGTGTTCGGTTTTTGACAATAAAGTGCAAAGATTGATGTTGGGATATTTTGGGAAGAAGGACCTTGGTTGGGGGGGGTGGGGGTGGAGTGCGGCCACCTTTGATCCCTTCTTTCAAACGGCCCAGATTTAGTTTGGATCCTGCTGACACACCTGTATTAACCGATTTTTGGTCGATATAAGTATACATTAGGTACCCATAAGGGATTGGACATAAGGTGGAGGTACAACGTGCTTGTCCTGAAATTTTTTTTCTTTGTATTCCTACTTGTGAAGTGATAGTTTCTCTCTCTCTCTCTCTCTCCAAAAAAGCCGTGTAATGGAGAACTATTTGAAGAGCGAATTACTAAAGACTGTTGAGAGAGAGAGGGAGAGTGCACGCACGCTATATGAAGATAACACCACCTTTCCGTTGATTAGTACTAGTGGAGAGGCGAGAAAAATCACTTGACAGTAAAGACGAAATTATCCTAAAATATCGGTCAACTTTAATCTTTGGCGGAGAAAGAATAAATGTAAATATCCCCCCGACTACAACATAATAACTTGGAAAAAAAGGAAATCGTTCCTACCATCCGAATGTGACTTATATTTAATTGAAAACCAACACTATAGTACTATGCATTTGATGCCGTGTATTCATATAACCGTGGTCGCCATTGTTGACGTCAACCTCTGCTTCTGAATATCGCGATCATAGACTCCAATTACATTCGTCTCTGTTATCTTATCTGATTTGTGATGGAGCCTTTTTATAACCTGTTAGCAAATGACCCCTCTCCCCCCACCACAACACCTCAGTTGCTATACCCAGTAAATGGTTGCTATCGAATGTCCATCCTCAGTTGCGCGCTCTCTCTCTCTCTCTGTCTGACCACGCTTCTCAGATTTATACGTTCCATTAATAAGCTTTTGAAACAGCAAGAGAAAGAGGTGAGGGGGGGGGGGGTGGTGCGTGCAAATTCCTCCTCATTCAAATTGGATGTCATTCGTAGTATTCGGGAAAGAACTGGGGCCATTCTGGCCACCACCTTTAATAATGTTTCTCTCTCTCTCTCTCTCTCTCTCTCTCTCTCTCTCTCTCTCTCTCTCTCTCTCTCTGCCTTTCAGGATTGATTGATTGAATGAGTGCTGTTGTACTCGACGTAAAAGGGTCATTTTGCCGTTAGGGGAATTTTCCAAACCCATGAGATAGCGTGTGTTTATTAATCTCTCTCTCTCTCTCTCTCTCTCTCTCTCTCTCTCTCTCTCTCTCTCTCTCTCTCTCTCTCTCTCTCTCAGCAGCAGATTCACCGTAACATAATCTATAGTACTAGGCCTACACCTTTCTGCTCCTTTTTTTGTTTCGCCAAATTGTGATTTCAGAAAGTCTATGATACTAAAGAAAGAGAGAGATAACTATCTCTCTCTCTCTCTACTCTCTCTCTCTCTATCTCTTCCATGGAAACGTTGGTTGCTGATATGTCGCCGCACCAGAAGTTAATTCACCATTGCCCGAGCCTCACCCCACCAGACTTTCAACTGAGTTCCTTTCTTTCTGTTCGAAGTGGGGGTAGGAGGAGGGGGAGAAGGCCAAATATAGCTGTCGTATTTGCATAAATATTCCTTGTTTAGGACAACGTTGACAAAAACTTTTTCTCTCTGGCTGTGAGGGTCATTAGTTATAATAGTTGTCCTCTGGTTTGTTCCCATAAAGCTAAGCTGTTTAGATTTTTTTTTTTTTTTTTGGGGGGGTGTGGGGGGGGGGGGGCTTTTATTTACTGACCTTTCTAGTTCCTCGTATTCCCATGTTTCATAATTCATAGATTTTACACCGGAAAATCTCGTATTGCCAGAAACGTATTAAAACAGTTCAGATTTTTTTTACTAACCAACCATGGAGGTCCCAGCATAAATGTTTTATTATATATATGTATATATATATATATATATATATCATATATATATATATATATATATATATATATATATATATATATATATATATATTATATATATATGTATGTACTATGTATGTATATATGCATGTGTGTATGTATGTATACACAAAACTCGTGGGTCTAAATAATAAATCAATAAATAACTAAAAAAGATGTATTGAAAAATGCAAGGAGAATAGGCGTGGTGTGTACAGAATCACTGTCACCCTACTGTGTGTGTCTGTGCGTGCGTGTGTACAGGTCTGCTTCTAAATGACGGTAAACCGGTTTTTGGGAAGGACGAAACGCCAACAATCCCCTCCACCAGTTCCTCCAACACTTCCTCCACCACTCCAATAGGCCTACGCAATGGAAACAAAGTTTTCACTTCGGCCATTGCATAGATTTTTTTTCTGTGTAATATTAGATTTCAGGATACTAAATAGAGCTTGCTATTTGTACTAATATATACATACTTATACATTTGTGTTTGTATGTATATATATGTATGTATATATTAGTATAAATAGCAAGCTCTATTTCGTATCACTGAAACCTAATATTACACAGAAAAAAAATCTGTGCAATGGGCAAAGTGAAAACTTTGTTGCCAATTGCAGTAGGCCTATTGATATGTGCAGACCTAAACTGGTGTATTTGTACATCTGTTGCTTTTTGACTAAAAGCCCAGTGGGCTGATTTGAGGAGGTTCGGGGGTCCTTTGTCCGGTTTCGAAAATATTTAGGTGAACGAATTCCACCGTAGATCAAATAGTAACCTGCCTGGCCTCTGTTTCTGTAGTGACTGTGTTTCTACAGATTCCTTCGATCTCATTTCCATTAAACACAATTGTTCTGCCTCGGACACTTTTATTTAATAAGACTCATTTAGTCTGCTTCGGACACTTCTACTTTATATAAAACAGATAGTCTGTTCTCGGACACTTTTACTTAATAAGACTCAATTCATCTGCTTGGGAACGCTTCTACTTAATAAAACACAATTCAATCTTATTCCGACGCTTCTCGACGGCTTCTAACTTGGAATAAAACACAATTCATCTTGATTCCGGACACGCTTCTACGTAATAAAACAATATTATCTGATTCGGACACTTCTACGAATAAAACAATATTCATCTGATTCGGACACTTTCTACGTAATAAACAATAATTTCATCTGATTCGGACAACTTCTAAGTAAATATAAACAATATTCATCTGCTTCGGACGCTTCTACTTAATAAAAAACAATATTCATAATGATTCGGAACCCTACACTTCTACGTAAATAAAACAAATGTCTTATCTGATTCGGACACTTAAGTAATATAACAATATTCATCTGCTTCGGACGTTTCTAACTTTAAAAAAACAATATTCATCTGATTCGGGGACATTTACGTAATAAAACAATGTTTATCTGATTCGGACACTTATAAGTAATATAAAAACAATATCATCTGCTTCGGACGCTTCTACGGTAATAAAACAATATTCATCTGATTCGGACACTTCTAAGTACTAAAATAAACATTCATCTGATTCGGACGCTTCTACGTAATAAAACAATATTCATATGATTTTCGACAATTCTAAGTAATATAAAACAATATTCATCTGTTCGGAGCTTCTACTAATAAAAACAAATTATTAATTCGATTCGGACGCTTTAAGTAATAAAACACATTCATCTGATTCGGACGCTTCTACGTAATAAAACACTATAATAGTCTACTTCGGACAATTATCCTAAGTAAATCAAAATAGTCTAGTTCAGACACTTCTTAATAATACTCAATTCATCTGCTTCGGACACATCTACTTAATAATGCTTATTTAGTCTGTTTCGGACACTTTTACTTAATATAAAACAATTAGTCTGATTCGGACACTTGTACTTCTAAATCACTATTCTAGACACTTCTACTTTTTGGTAAATCAATAAAGTTTATTTACAAACGTGGCAATTTAAATTTACATAATAATTTTTTTACAGTATATTGTTATATGCATACCTAACAATTCGAGTTTATCCCAAGTTTAAAGGACTTCTTTCATTTCTACTTAATGAAAACTCTTATCCAATATAATACTAATAGTAACAATATCTGTATAATACCTGAAACTTTCCGTCCTCTCTCTCTCTCTTCTCTCTCGTCTCTCTCTCTCTCTCTCTCTCAATACAACAGCGGCGGAGGTTTTAGAGTTCATATTATGGCTTCATGATTCATAAGTTTCATATCCTTCTAATCCTTAGTACTAACTACATCATTGACAGAAGCTTCTTATAGGCCAAAGTTGGCGTTTAAACGCCTTTTTGTTGTCACGTGAATGTTGTCTGCAACGTCCTCCTACGAAATTCGCCTTCGGTGTCTGAGAGGAAATGCTGCCCTTTGGAGCGTCGGTTTCTATCTACAATGAGAGAGAGAGAGAGAGAGAGAGAGAGAGAGAGAATCACCAAGGGACAGAGTGCAATTTGTAAGGATTAGGATGTCTCAAAAACTTTTTAGTCCATCCGAGGAGAGAGAGACGGGGGTCACTAAGAAGAGAGAGAGAGAGAGAGTCACTTATACATAGTGAAAGCGAAAGAGAGAGAGACTATGAGACAGACAGAGAGACTGATAAAAGAGAGAGTGAGAGAGAGAGAGGGTCACTATGAGACAGTGATATGTCGCTAAGAGGCAGAGAGGGAAAGAAAGTGAGTCATTAATAAAGAGGGAGCGGGGGAGAGAGAGATACTACGAGACAGAGACAGAGAGACTGATACAGAGAGAGAGAGAGAGAGAGAGAGAGAGCAAATAAGAAGCCACATTTCGACCGGTGTTTTCACGATAGCTGAAGAGTGGGGGGGGGGGGGGGGTCCGCGGAGGGAGGAGTCATGACGTCATCACGTGAATTTTTTGCCAAAAACGATTGATAGTATTTATGCTCGACAGAGTTCAAAAGTGTTTATTGAGGAGTCCTGTAAGAATGGGCGTTGTCACGTGACATAAGCTTTGCCAAATAAAAGTACAAGGAGAGAGAGAGAGAGAGCTTGGAGATGCCAACTGCCGAAGTCTTAGCAGATGGTCACCACTAGGCCTAGTGTCTGACGCCTGTGGTATGTTTATGTACAATCACAATAATATACTGATTAATAATCATAATAGATTATAATTAATAATCATAATGATTGATAATTATATTGAAGACGACGAAGCTTCATAACATAATAACTATTCAGAATAAATGCATTTACTTTAATGAAGCCTAAAGAATATAGTAGCTACTGCTGCAGTCTACCAACACGACAATCTAGGCCTAGTCTCTTCGGCATCTGCTGAATAAGTAGACTACTCATTCCTTCGATTATTCTTTGGTAAGAGATGAAGCACAACTGGGAATTTGAGGAGAGAGAGAGATGACGTCATGTCGAAAATGATTGAAGTTCATTATTCATTATTATGAAAGTACAGATAACACTTACTTTTAAACCACAATTGAAGGCGATAGGCCTTGAGTGTTCCAGTTACAGCATTTGTTAACTTCGTATTGGAGTTAGCTTTTCTTTGCAAACCTCTCTCTCTCTTTAGTATGGTTTACCTTGTTCACTGAAGTAGGCAAAATCGGATAAGAAACGCGAGGCGGTTTTAAGAGAGAGAGAGAGAGAGAGAGAGAGAGAGAGAACGGAAGCATTTCAGTCTCACTATACAATTATATTATAGTATTGGCAGCAACTGTACAGCTCTATGTAGTCCCGTGCCTCCCTGCCCTCTTATCCAAAAACCGAATATATTCAAGAATGTTGTTAAATACAGAGAGAGAGAGAGAGAGAGAGAGAGAGAGAGAGAGAGAGAGAGCACGAACCCTATGTAAAAACAGCACCGTTCCACCCCTCAGTCGCTATAATATCCGGTAAGTGGTTCCCATAGAATGTATTCCAAGTGACTTGCTTTTCATGGGATATTTTTCATATAGTTTACCGAACTATCTCTCTCTCTCTCTCTCTCTCTCTCTCTCTCTCTCTCTCTCTCTCTCTCTCTCTCTCTCTGT
>NC_087214.1:9967312-9968745 GCF_015104395.2 Macrobrachium nipponense | reverse complement strand
AGTTATGAAATTGGGTGTAATGAAAGTCATAATGTTTGAAAGATGTTGGAAAATAGATGTTACCTACGTGAACTCTCTCGAGAGAGACTGAGGAGAGTTTCCAGCCTTGTGATTGGCTTATCAACAGTCAATCAGGAGGGTCGTAAGGAACGGTGCTAGGCACGAGATGCACGGATGAAGAGAATCTACTATAGCTGATTATGTCTCTCTCTCTCTCTCTCTCTCTCTCTCTCTCTCTCTCTCTTACGTCACTGGATGATGACAGCAAGTACTATACATAACACTAAACTCTTGTTCACCCAGACATAGTACACATAGCACTACTGAAGGTCTCGGTCATCATCTTCATTCGTCTCTCTTAAACCAACCTGAGTCAACTGCTGACGAGATTTATTTAAATGTAAGCCCGGTCCTTAACGAGATAAAAAAAAGTCAACCGTTAAACCTCGGATTCATCAAACTCACGTCTGACAAAGTTTGGATTTGGAGGTACAAAGAGATATTTCTTTTCATATAAATAATATATTGAGGCATAGGTCTCTTCCTTGTCTCTGAGAATCTACGGATAAGATGATTTTTGTCAAGAATGCAAAGTGAAGGCGCATCAGATCTGTGTTACTCTCGCTTCGAGATAAATTGCTCGAGTTGAATTTGAGGCTCAATTCTTGTGCGAGAAATCATTTCTCTGTCTCCTCCTCCTCCTCCTCCTCCTCCTCCTCCTCCTGTCAATCACTCCGTCGGGGGAATTTCCTTGCGAACAACTTTTAAAATAGCAATTAATCGTCAAAATTTCGATCACGAGAGAGGAGTCACTTGCTCGGAAATGTTTACATTCCCGCCCTGACCTTCAGCCTACGTGCACAATCTCTCTCTCTCTCTCTCTCTCTCTCTCTCTCTCTCTCTCTCTCTCTCTCTGGTTTACCTTACAACAATGGAATTTCACCAGAAATAATATTTGCATATATATGTATGTATGTCTGTGTATTTTTATTTCCTGATATGAGACCCTTCCCCGGAGCAAGGGAAGGAAGGCTCCCGAGGAGAGCAAGACAGCTCCTCTCCTCACCCGTCGATACATTCAGAGACACTACTTGATGATGAAAGATCTCCCGTCGGCCTCTTCATTCGGCTCCTCAGAGGTGCATGATCTTGAAAGTCCTGTTAAATCTTTATTTTGCCTCCGTGATGGGAGTCAGCTAAATATGTAAGAAATGAGAGAGAGAGAGAGAATTTATGTTGAGCTTAAACTCATTTCGATGTTGGTTCTGAATCGCGTCTTCTGTTCTAAAAAATATGGACGCCGTTTACACGCCAGAAAGGAATCGTTGTAATTCTTACAGAACTATTCTACCCACAAAACACCCCATTTACAACTCTATACTATTCTCCTTAAGAAAATCCTGAATTCGCAGGAAAAGATCTGTCAATCTCTG
>NC_087214.1:9922312-9962312 GCF_015104395.2 Macrobrachium nipponense | reverse complement strand
TTCAGCATCTAGTGTTTGTAGATTCCTTTTCAGGGATCTTGGGATCGTGCCTAGTGCTCCTATGATTATGGGTACGATTTTCCACTGGCATATCCCATATTCTTCGTTATAATCTATTTTCGATCTTGATACTTATCCATTTTGTTTTTCCCCTCTTTCTCTTCAACTCTGGTGTCCCATGGTATTGCGACATCAATGAGTGATACTTTCTTCTTGTCTTTGTCAATCAACGTCACGTCTGGTCTATTTGCACGTATCACCCTATCCGTTCTGATACCATAGTCCCAGAGGATCTTTGCCTAATCGTTTTCTATCACTCCCTCTGGTTGGTGCTCGTTCCACTTATTACTGCAAGGTAGCTGATGTTTCTTGCACAGGCTCCAGTGGAGGGCTTTTGCCACTGAATCATGCCTCTTTTTGTACTGGTTCTATGCAAGTGCCGGGCATTCGCCCTTGCTATGTGGTTATGGTTCATTTTTCGTATTGCACTTCCTACATATGGGAGAGATGTATTTCCGTCTATCGTTCTTGAATATATATTATTATTATTATATTTATTTTATATTACTATTATTATTATTTCCTTTCTAAAATATTATTCTATTAGAATTATTTCTACTTCTGTCTCCATTTCATTATAATATTATAATTCTTTTTTATCATCAAGATCTCTTTTTATATTTAATACTGATTTCATTTTCCTTCATTTTTATCATTTTGGATTTGTACTTATTTTATTTGTTATTGTTTACTCACTTGATTTTATTCAACATGAAATTATTGGAGAAAAATGTAATCTTAGCCATCGGTAAATTCCTGGACAAAATTAAATTTATATTATTTCAATTATTTTTATCTTTGATTCTAATTTGTTTCAATTCATATATTTCTATTATTGTTTCCTTCTTCTCCCCATTTGATTTTTTTTTCATTAAATTTACTCTATTGACCATCAACTATTTTCTCTAAAAATAAAATTGAAACTCTCTCTCTCTCTCTCTCTCTCTCTGTTTCTACCGAATAACACTTCTCGGACAAGAATGACAGACTTTGCATGCAAGCATCGAGTTGCTGATTTGTGAGGAGTTACACCAAAGTATTTCTGCATAATCGCCTTGAAATTTCGTACGCAAAAATTTAAAAATTTTGATGCTGCTCTATTTAACAAAAGTGTCTGCAGATGATTTACTAAATCTTTGGCGGAAGAATGAGAAAGTTATGATATGCCTTTAACTGTAGCAAACCTCATTAGTCAATTTTGTTTTAATGGTGGATTTTTGTGTACAAAAGTTTGGCATGGCTATGGGTAATCCCTTATCTCCTGTATTTAGCCAGTTCACGAAATCTCCAGGAATTTCTGATAGTTATTTCTATAACATTTATTGTGGAAGGAAGAAAGAAATTGTAATTTGAATTTTCTTGGTGTAACAGTCTTTCGAAATTCAACTGACATTGCCTCTTTTGTTCATTATTATTCCAATCATCATCAAAATGTTAAATTCTTTCTTTTTTTTCTGATATGTTCTTAAGGGCTTTGCACGTCTGTAGCCCGCAGTTTATTGACGCTGAGATTAAAACTGTTTATGATATTGCCTTGAAACTTAAATACCTAAGGACTTGTGTAGATGTGTCATGGAAAAGAGCTAGAAAAACATTTTATTGAACTAATAACAAACATGGATTTACTAAGCGTAACATTCTCTAATTACCGTTTGATGGAAAGATTTTAGAAATTTCTACAAATTAAAAGCTTTTCAAAATAAAAAACTGTTTTCAGTAATATTAATGTTAAGAGTTTAATAATAAACGATTCTCCTGAAGATGTTCCCGGCTACATCTATGAAATTTCTTGTAAAAAGTGCAATAAAATATGTTACGGACAAACTGGAAAATCACTTTCACAACGAATCCAACAGCACCAATATTCTGTGAGAACAGGCCAAATAGCGAAGGTATTATTCGTACATATGAGAGATGTCGATCCTCCTATTAACTGGAGTCAACCAAGAACCTTAGTCTCGTGTAGCGACACAGTTCCAGGGAATATCATTGAATCTTCTTTGATCAAGTCAGATAATGGAAGTGTTCTAAATTTAAGTCTTGACTTGTTTAAACTAGATGCCTTCATAATTAAAAAAGTAGTAGATAAATAGAATTGAGCAACAAAATTGATAAATGGAGTTTATACATTTTTTAGGACTTTCTATGGCTAAGCTTCAGTATCTCTTACGGTTAAATCTGTGTTTTTGGTTTGTGACCGTGTGATCTCGGATCATCCTGAATTATCTCTGATTTTTTGCCCTTTTGACAATTAACCATCTGCTATTCTTGATCTTTTTCTTACCCTGTAGCCTTCTTTCCAACTGTGTCATTTATTCCTCGACAATGTTTGAAAGTGCTTGGTGTCGACTTTCTGACTATCATTTTCCTGTGGTATTCACTTATATATATATATATATATATATATATATATACTATATATATAATATTATATATATATATATATATATATATATTCTTACAGGTATGAACTTGATGTGTTTTAGTGAGTTACATATCGTGTCTGTTGCGACCAGTATGTCATCCATATAGACAAAAACATTTTTGCCCAAAGGGGGTTAAGGGGGATTTAAGAAATATATTATATATATATATATATAGATATATATATATTATATTATATAGATATATATATAGCATATATATAGATATATGTGTGTGTATTTCTAGAAGTTCTAAGTTGGAAAGGCCAGATTTCTCATTTCTCGTAGAGTCACAGGCGTTCTGGATGGGTATAAAATCATTCAAGTTCGTAATGAAAACTGCCAGAAAGAGAACCAATTGAAATGCCAGCAAGCCCATGGAACGTCGAATACAGAACAGAGGCTAAAGGTGAAGGACCGGGACCTACGATGAGGTCATTCAGCACTGAAACGGAAATAATGGACATAAGTTTTCATCGATCCCTGTTGGGCACTCAGTTGAAATGAAAGAATCCCACAAAAGCATGGAACGTCCGTTGTCTGCTCTGAACTACCAGGAACATAAACGGTTGGTTTGTATAGATCTTAAAGTTGTTGGACTCATCCTAGGACTTCAAGGTGGTTATACAAAGTATCCAGCTTTCTGTGCTTATGGGATAGCCGTGCTGATGACCACCAGCATTACAAGTAATGTCAGACAACAGTGGCCATCACGACTATGATTAAAACCAGGGTCACACAGCGTTCTGTCCCACTCTATGGTTGAACCGAACAAGGTATTGCTTCCACCCCTCCACATCAAACTCGGTCTCATGAACTTTGTAAAGGCATTGGACAGGGAAGGTAGAGTATTTGCTTTCTTCCATCAGAAGTTTCAACAAAAAAGCATGGAGAAACTGAAGACAGATCTATTTGATGGTCATCATATAAGGGAACTCATCAAGGACGCTAGTTTTGATGATGCGCTGAATCCCGCTGAACTCTCTGCCTGGTTGTCCCTTAAGCCAGTCATTGCAAACTTCCTTGGCAACCACAGAACTTCCCAGTATCAGAAGGTGGTTGATGAGTTAATGGAGGATTTCCGCCAACTTGGTGCACACGTCAGTGAAAATGCACTTCCTCCGGTCTCATCTGGACTATTTTCCAGAGAATTGTGGAGACTTCAGTGAAGAACAGGGTGAGCGCTTAAGTTCACCAAGATATTGGTGTTATGGAGGAACGCTACCAAGGCCGATGGAATGTCAACTTTCTGGCCGACTACTGCTGGTGCCTGAAGAGGGATGTGGAGTCTGCTCAGCACAAACGGAAGTTCCTGAAGAGACCGTTCATGCATCAGTAGCTCTTTCCTTAAGTTCAGTTATTACTCTTCTTGCTATCTATTCAAAATATTTTGAAAGCCTTCTGTGAATAAATCAGACTAATATTTTCAATATTGTGTTTCATTCACCTACAAATAGATCGGAATTGAGGATATTTTCAGTGTGCTCATATTTCATTAACTTAGTCTGATTGAGTAAAATGAGCATGATCTTTGGATACAGTTATAAGAAAGCTGGCCTAAAATCAGGTATTATATGTTAGACCTTGAAAACACCGCAGGCCAGTGTTATAAGCCCACGCAAGTTAGCTTATACATATTGTAATGTTCACAGCTGCTGCTACGTCATTTGTGCCAGGGTTATAATTATGCTTTGACTCCGACGGCCAGCCAGCCCTTGCCGCAGAGAGGCCATAAACGCCAGCAGTCGCAGGCAAACCATCATCAGGAAGAGTGGATTCATCGCAGCAGCTCCGAAGAACAAGTCAGTTCAGTCGTTCTACTTCGTCTTCTTCTTCCCTCTAACAATGAAGACTTGCGGCGTTTTTCTGGTCATAGCATCCCTGCTAGTTTCCGGCTGCGTCTGTCAGGTAAATATTTCTATGACTGTCTGTTTTCTGTCTGTCTGTCAGTTGTTGTGAAGGGCTTCTCTCATATGCCGTTCGCTTATGTTGCCAGACATCGAATAAGGGGTGATTTCAAACACTGTCAGTTTAAAAGCTGTTGACATCTCTTCCATAATGGGTCAAAGAATGAGACTTTTGTGAGAAAATCTACAGCTTAAAGGCAATGGTTTCAAGATTTCGACAGAGAGAGAGAGAGAGATTTACTGAGGAGCTATTTTACTCTATCCACTATATTTGGTTCTTGTCTTTGAAATTTAAAGTTGAAATTTAAAGCAAAGGAGTTTTACCTTTCATGTTTCTCCCCGTCAAAGTCAAAATGAGTCGATGGTAAAATGGGAAAAAGAAAATAAGTTGTTGAAGAATCATTTGTTCATCAATTTAGTTCCCTTCATCGACATATTCTAACTTAAACTGGGAGAAACATGAAAAGTAAATTTCCTCTGCTTTAGATTTCAAAGACAAGAATAAATATATGGAAATATATATATATATATAATATATTATATATATATATATATATATATATATATATATATTTCTCTCTCTCCTCTCTCTCTCTCTATCTCTCTCTCTCTCTCTCTCTCTCCCTTCTCTCTCTCTCTCTCTCTGTCGCAATTTCGAAAGCGTTTCTTTTAAGTTGAAAAAAAATTTGTTTCTAAAAAGCTTTAATCTTTGACCCATTATGAAAGAACTGTCAACATCTTTGACATTTGTACAGCTTGAAAATATCGTGGGATATGATTCGGGTTTTTTTCTGAAACGATGCTCTCGGCACATTTCTTAGCTGAGATTCTGAACACGATTGTTGCTCACATATGAGAAAAGAAAGAAGAGGAGAAATAGAAGCTTTGGAAATGGAATTTGGCACTGAAAGGGGTTTCTTCGACACCACATTCTCATCACATTCTCATGTTAGTGTCTTGATATGATGTATAAATGAGTGAGGGTTACTCTTCTTTCACGGGAACAAAACGTCAAAGCTTTCAATTTTCTTCCTTCTTCTTCTCTTCTTCTTCTTCTTCTTCTCTCTTCTTCTTCTTCTTCCTCTTCTTCTAAGCTTAGATCCGTTTCTATAAGGATGAACCTCTTCCTTCTTCTACATCTGTGGTGTGCTTCTGCTTCATAAAGTCCCTTTTCTCTCTCTCTTCTCTCTCTCTCTCTCTCTCTCTCTCTGAAGTCCTCGTCCCTCAGTCTCTCCTTCCGTCTCTTTCTTGGTCGTCCTCCTCCTCGTCTTGTTCTTGTTCTCCTCCTTCTAGCCTGCTCTTCCATCAACATAGGATCTGTGCCTCCTCCCAATATTGTCTTCCAACCGTTTCTGTTAATCAAAGGTGGCCGCACTATCCCTCCCTCCCTCCCTCCCTCCCTCCCGCACTTTCTTCGATATTTCAACCGCCTTTGTTGAGCCTCTGATGATCTCCTCGTTCCTAATCCTATCAATCATCATCTTCTATCGTTCCTTACGCCAGACAATTATTCGAAAGCAAATGTTCAAAAATATTTTTTCGAAAACAGTTTTTTGAAAATGAATTGTTCGATTCTACAGTTGTTCGAATTAACAATTGTTCGAAAATATTTTTTCATGAAGACTAATTTTTTTTAATGAGTATAAAAATAATTTATTTCTTTTTTACTTATTTGCTCCTTACACATTTCATTTTATTTATTTTTTATTTTTTCTATCTATACATAGGTCTATCTAATCGAAAAGCTACTGCTCGAAAATATTTATTTTATAAACACTCATTTAGTTTTTTGTTATGAGAATAAAAAAAAATAATATTAAAGGATATATAAAAATAAAATTGACATGATTTTATTTCTGAGTAATACAAGATAAAAAATAAGTTTTGATAAAAAACAAAATATCTGTAAGTTTACAAACTAAAGCGATGTGAAATGGCACGTAAATAATCGATCACATTCTGATACTCGAAGAATTTATCAGTAAGCGACTTGAAGCGTTCTGCAGACTTCCCGCATTTCTTTTTCCTTGTGTAACACTCGATAATATCCACAAAGCTCTTCCTGCCTCACTCGACGAATTGTTTGTTTTATGCTGCAGGTTTGCGGTAGAGCGGCTGCAACACAACGACTTAATTCTGAAGATGTGTTAGACGTGATATAATGAGGATAATCTCGGTTTTTTTTTGCGTCAGTCTTCACTTTATCCAAAAACTTCTGTACTTCAACATTTGTTGAATTTCCTGAGTGATTATGTTCACCGTTAGTAGAAGTGATCGTGCCATCAATTGTTATTGTGCGCGTTTTACACTTTTCCGCAAAACATTGGCATCTCTGGTAGATCTCGGACTTTACTTGCTTGTCCTTCACATATATGAATCCGTCCATCAGTAGCATGTCTCTTCCTTTCTCGCTCTGAATAAATTCAGCCATGTCTTTTTTGCAAAGGGTGTATCCTCTAAACTACAAAAAATCTATTGAGTTTTCCTGGAATACAAGCTTTGAGAATCAACAAAGTATTCATTAATAATTAGAGTATTATTGAGGCAACTGTTTTCGAAGAATTGCTCGTAAAATGTTGGTTCGAACAATTACTAAATCGAACAATTGGTTTTCGAACAACTGTTTTCTAATAATAGTCCGGATACGATCATCATCTTCTTCTTCTTCTTCTTCTTCTTCTTCACATTCTCCTCTCTGCTACGTCCAGTTTCTTCTCCTCTGTTTTGTCAGTTTCATTTCGATGCTTTATTACCCTAATACTACTTTTTCCATTCTCTTTTCATAAGCGACATCTCTTGTTTCTGCAATTAACTTGAGACAATAACTGTCTGAATACCAGGTGACGCCCATTTTTATAATTTAATTTTTTACATTTTTTATTTCAGAGTAAGTAAATCCCGTGTCTAATGGAGGACATCACTACAACTCGAAGAAGACAAAACTGTGAGTGAAAGAAATCCTGCAAACATTTCAGTCTTTTTCTAGTCCTGCTGAAAGAAAAACAAGGAAAACTAATATATATATATATCTATAGTATATATATATATATATATATATATATATATATATATATATATATATATATAGATATTATATATATATAATATATATATATACGTATACACACACACACACACACACACACACACACACACACACACACATATATATAATATATATATATATATATATATATATATATACTATATATATATATTATATATATATATATATAATATATGTATATACATACATATATGTATATACCATATATATATATATATATATATATATATATATCTATATATATATATATATATGTATATATATATATATATATATATATATATATATATACATATATTTTACATTATATATATAATATATATATATACATACATAATATATATAAGTATATATATACTATATATCATATAGATATATATATATATATATAAATAATTATATCTTACCCCCCTTTTGACAAAAAAACTACACAAATCTGGAAACCCTTACCTGTTGACAGCGAGCGCCCTCTATCTGCAAAACATGTCATTAGGCTATTAAACTCACATAAATACAAAAATATACTATTTTTTACCCAAAGCAGATGAACATAAAATAGAACAAAATGATTAATGAGTCATAGTGATAAAAATCCAAGTCTGCCCACAAAAGAAACTATTAAGTTATCATTTCCACTCTCCTGGCTAAGTATTCACTCCCAGACCCAAAATGTCAATTGTTTCATTGTATTTAGTCAAGATAGAGAATCCCGTCTCTAATATCATGGAATAGAGCCCATCTATAATAAGATACATAACACAATTATTAAGTAAAGTGAGATACACTTCACACTTCTCTCTTTTCAAAGGCAATATTAAGTAAAGAGATACATTTCACACTTCTCTCTTTTCAAAGGCAACTGTTTCTAAGTCATTTAAAATAAGTGCCATACCTTCAAGATGGGGTTTTTCTCCGACACCTGGCGTTTACTTTAACCGTCCTCTCCCTTTCCTATCACAAAAGGAATGTGGTCTCCCCAATTGCCTCGGTCGGTTAGACCTGTGACATCCGTACAAACGAATGTACATACTCAACACACCCCAAACTCCCCCTGGCAACAGTACGGACAGCCTCCAGATTAAAAATGCATACGCATCAGATTCCATCATTCAAGAAGGCTGCATCTACAGCTCAATCTGTCTCCAAGCAAGACACGATATGTAATTCACTAACACATCACACATTTGTAAGATGGCTCGACCACCTATGTCCTTTGTGCACTTCTGTCGCACACCACATCAGCAACTAATGCACAATGTATCAATTTGCCACATGATTTAGGGCTACATCCGTTGCTGGAGCCCTTGTGCCTCGCCGAATGCACAGAACTTAAGAACTCCTAGCGCACAAATTGTGATCAGTATAATACCTTGCATGATCACTATTATTGGAATGGTGTAACGTTCATTGATGAAAAGCTCATCCTCGTCACTAGGAAAAGCAGAACTCGACGAATAGTTGTAGTGCTGGTCGAGTACGTAAACCAACTCGAAACAACTCAGCACGAGCCATTATTCAGCGTCTGCGACCCTCGTGAGTGTATCCAACACCCCCTCGTCGCGAAACTGTAGATTCGACATTTTCTACTGAAGGAAACGTGGTCACCACCCCGTTGTCAAGGAAATATCCCGTGACTTCCATGCAAGTGCTACACGCACCCGCCTCATAGAAGATTGTAGATTCCTGATTTATCCCAGAACGTATCCTGAGATGATATAGCGACGACATCTCATCAGTTGCAAAGGCAATCCATAGAATCGCCATTCGTGTGTAGACTCGACTCGACCTCTGGTATCGTAGAACCAAGCCGTTTCATCGTCACCATCACGTAAAGTTGGGAATTCTCTAAAGTCATTGTGTGTCTGTATTTAAAAAGTCTACATGATCATAAAATAACTAAAGTCTTGCTTTACCCCACAAATCCGTCATTAATTAATATACTCAATCTCCTAGTCAAATATTAAAAAATCCTCACTAAACAAAATATAATCTTTACCCACTGAATCCTCACAAATAATCCCATATCTGACAAACACACTATCAAAACAGAACCCATAATGTCTAACAGCAAAAACCCCTTTTATTGTTTATATAACTAACCTCCATAAAATATAATGCCAAACACCCCTTCTATCTAACTCACATACCCCGACAAATTATATCTCCTATCTAAAATAGAAATGCTATTTAGAGCTTAACACCAATTACGACATCTCTCGTAAGAAAAGAAAAAAAAGAAAAAAGGAAAAAAACAATAACAACAATAATAAGTGAACTTTCCCCCATTACACAGCGCACATAAGAGAAGAAGAAACATAATTCAATATCTTTCCCAAAACGGAATGTACCGTTAAAGGAATTTGCTACCGCAGCAATCCCATCGACCAGAAATGACCGGAAAACAATTCCCTTACATGATACATTTTCGTGGAATGCCATAGTCAACATCCACGAGAATAGTGCAAATCTCCGAGTAATCAAATCCAAAGGGAAAAATAAGCAACCGGATTCATCACAGCATTATTAGCAAAAATCCACCTGTGAACACCTCAGGTGCTTCAAACCGCACTACAGATTTGTCTAGTCAGACTTGCAATGCCAGAAACCCTTATTCTCCAAAAAAAATTCTATACTGACACCATATAATCACATTCCACAAACTTATCATCAGGATATCACCAAGGTGCCCCCCCAAAAAAATTGTCCTTAAATCATAACTCCCCACGACATTACCCCAATTATATAAAACCCCAATGTCACCTATTCGGCTTGTAAAACCACAGATATTCAGCCCCAAATATCATACACACTGGAATTATCACATGTTTATCATCACGTTTCTCAGCTAAAACAAAAATTTGCCGTATTTCCAACAACTTCCCATGTAAAATATTAACCCCGAAATCTTATGCCAAAACGCCGCAGATTTGCGCATGATAAGAAAAAAAAACAGTAGGGAAATGAAATAGAAAAAAAGTAAAAGCATTTCGCCACCAAATTGCAAAAGAAACAGACAGCAAGAAAAAAAAAAAAAAAAAAATGCAATGCATGACAATATATTAATCACCACAACCAATTCTTTTCAATTTCGAAATATATGTTAACCTCAACCAACCTGTTTTTTCCTCTAGGACTACAAATCTGTTCCTAATTTTCTCTTCAATGACTTTAAAAGGACCTTCAAACTTCGGGCCTAATTTGTAATTTAGTTCATTTCTCACATTAAGTTTTAAAAATACCTTGTCTCCAACATTGATATTGGGATCAGATGTTTTACTATTACTCTTCTGTACCATATCTCTGGTTGTGGATTCGAGATTACGACTGAGACAAGCATGTCTCTCTCTCACTGTGGATACCAACGCCTCGATCGTATCCTCCCCATGATGAGGTATAGTTAGCAAATCAAATGTGCCTCGTGCTGCTGGACAACCAAACAAAGCTTCAAGTGGGGACATTTTAATGGAATCACTATCCATAGTGTTAATACTATGTCTAACAACATCAACATATCTGTCCCAATTCTTATCATTACCACCTACAGTTTTCCTGAGAGCCTCGACCACTTTCCTGTTTGCTCGTTCACACAACCCATTAGCCTCAGGTCTGTATGGAATAATTGTTACTTTCTGTATCCTCATGACTTCCGCTAAACATTCCAAAGTTTTGTTCACAAATTCTCTACCATTGTCGGTCAATAGAACTTTGGGTGAGCCATATATGCAAATGATACCATTGAAAAACGCTATGGCTACTTCTTCAGCCGTTTTATGCTTAAGTGGGAAAATTTCTACTATCCTTGTAAGTTCATCTATTATCACTAACAAGTACTTGTTCGCATACCTAGACTCACAAAAATTCCCTAGGATATCCATATGTATTCTCTGAAAAGGTCTATTCGGTATAGGATATGATCCTAATTTGCATGAAGTTATCCTTGCAGGCTTACATGCGTTGCACACCATACAATTCCTTACAAAATTTTCCACATCTTTCCCCATGTTTTTCCAAATGTATTTAGCACGAACCTCATCATACGTCTTTTCTATTCCTAAGTATGGACTACCAAACCTGCAGTGAACTATATCCAAAACCACTGGAATTAGGACTTTCGGAATTACGATCTGTGTCGTATCTGGTTCTCAATTTATATCTAATTTTCCTAACCAATACATTACCTTCTATCTCCAAACCCGAAAAAGGCAACTTATAACGTTTCCTAACTAATTCCCCTCTAAGAAACACTTTTGCATCTGCTAGAATCTCGTCTTCATCTTGCCTTTGCTCTATGAGAGATATATCCCATTGTATAGCCTCGCTAGTGACTTGCGCAACTTGGAATCAATCCGTGTTGTGAAAACTTCTACTGAGAGCATCAGCAACTACGTTAAATTTGCCCTCTATATATTTGAGCTTTGCATCAAAATCTCTAATAGTTAAAAACCATTGAGCTCTTTTAGGCGACTAATCAAGTTTATTAAATAGATCTAATAATGGCTTGTGGCCTGTAAGTACTACTTTATTCCCCATCAGTAACATTTTAAAATGAACCAAACTCGACACTATTGCAAAGGCTTCTTTATCTATGGTAGCCATTGATCTCTCATTGCTGCCCTTTGTCCTGATCTTCCTGCTATAAAATGCTATGGGATGGAATTTCCCATCAAACTTTTGCATAAGGCAAGCACCTATACCTTCCTGGCTTGCATCAGTCACTAATGTAAAAGGTTTGCAAAAATCTGGAAACTTCAAAACAGGGGGATTCATTAGCGCGTCCTTGAGCTTTTGAAAACTCTCTGCCTGGGGTTCCTTCCATTGAAATTGAATGTCTTCCCGCAATACATCTGTTAGGGGAGCTGCTATATTAGAGAACCCTTTCACAAACCTCCTGAAGAATCCGGCGATACCCAGGAATGACTTAATCTCTTTCTTTGATCTGGGGGTGCGAAAATTCACCATTGCTTTGACTTTATCGTCATTTACTCTTACCCCTTCCTTAGATATGACATGGCCTAGATATGTAATTTGCTTTTTCATGAACAAACACTTGGCTAGCTTAATTTTCAACCCCGCTAATTTAAGCCTTATGCTCTAACACATTAGTCAACCCCAATTTATCCCCATTTAACGCTACCGTATCCCCAAATCCCCAACATGTTCGCTATAATCCGCATTAGCTAAATGTTCTCTAAATGTCCGTTTCCTTGATTGCATTTCTGCCTCTGAAAACTCAGGTTTCCCCTAACTGACTTAAAGACCCAGCTGAACCAGTATCACGACTCCAATCTTGGAAATCCAATATATATGTATTCTTCTGGTCTCTCCTAACTGTATCATTACAGTTTAGTAACTCCAACCACGTGGTCCTATCCATGGATACACTGTTCACCGATGCCGTGCTAATAACCCCTCTAAGCCTCTCGCTATTTTCAATAACACACACATCTGTGGGTTTTCTCATTTCCTTCAATTTAACTTTTACCATAGTCTTCGAACCAGGCAGTAACTTAATATCTTTGGATAAAACACCTCTATATTTGTGGTTAATATCTCCCCTTTCCACCAGCCCATACACATTACCACCCTCAGTATCATCCCCAGCATTGTTAGTATCAGAAATAACATCAATATTAATATCAACATCCCAATCCAAAATATCATCACCACCATTGTTATCAACGTGAACTCCGATAGAATCCCCGCAATCATTTCCCATATCGCCAACGTGGGTTTTAATATTACTTTTCTCCGTAACACTCGTATCACCGCCATTAATATCACCGAACACATCTCCTTTTTCAATAATGTCCATGTCCTCCATTCTAATCACGTCCTCATAAGGCAGAAAAGCACCAGGTATTCTGACTGTTATCCCATTAACACCCGCATGGATCGAAATCTTGTCTCCTACATGCAGGATGACTCAGCAAAAGTCTGTTGCCCAATGCAATTCCTTTCATTACCAAAAATGGTTCTGTTAGTACTTTGTCACCGAGAGTAAACTGTATTTGAACACAACCCAGGGTATTTAATCTATGGGCTTGCACATCACACACCGTCTCCGTTGAAGGTTGCAAAGGGTAATTTGAAAACATGGATTGATACAAATTATAGTCCATTAAATTTATAGAAGCTCCTGAGTCTATAAATATTGGGATATCGACATCCCCTACTGTTCCATAAACTATAGGCCTGGGCTCTGGGGTGTCCCCCACAAAACCACAATGGCACGTACCAATCACCTGTACCCTTTTTGTTGATCAGCCTTCCAAAAATTTTGCTGATCCCTTTGCCCTCTGGTTTGACCTGCCTGAGAAGTTCTCACATTATAATTACCAGAACCTCGAGGTGTGGGCCTCGCATCTCTCCATATCTGAGACGGACAAGATTGCCAATAATGATCGGTACTCTTACACATTCTACAATATTTAACCCTACACAATTTCTTTGGATGCCCTGGTTTATTGCAGTTGAAACAGCGCAACTGCTGTTGTCTTTGATCAATCGATCTTTTGTTATATTCAACTTTTGCACACAGATGGGGAGGAGAAAATTCTGTGTCTCTTTGCACCCTATCCCCCGAGCCTGTCCCATTAAAAATTGTACTATCTACAGTGGGACATTTAGACATATGTTTCTCAATTTGGGCATAAAATGAATATTCTCAAGTGAGACACTACTTCCTGTAACCCATTTAGATGTTTTCAGTTTTCCTACCCAATCTGCCACTGAGTCAAAAAGTTTTGAGCTATGTTCTATGAGGCTATTAGTGCCCTTCTATAGTTTATAAAGACCCCGAAGGTCCGTCACCATATCTCCGTGTTCCTTTGAGCCATAAGCTGTTTTCAAAAATGCTTACAAATCAGTCCAGGTGCGACATTTTGCAAATTGGAAACTCCTGTAACGATGGGAGAGATTGCCTCTATTGAAATCTAGCAAAGCTTTCGCCTCTCTAAACGCCTCTATATCATTCGTTACGTTCTTTCCGGCTAAATAATTATTCACACCTTCAATAAATATTTGCACTGGTTGGGATAGCACACCATCTACCATTCCCCTGAATGGGGCTCACGCCCGCACTCGGCTCACGCCCGCACTCACGTTCGTTATGTGATGTAGTAGCGTTTTGGTACTCTTAGTATGCGCCATTTTGCTCTCTTTCAGGAAGCTCTTCTGTTCTATAAGATTCCCCGATCTCAATACCATCAATGTATTTATATACACACAAAACCCAATCCAGAAAAATTAATACTAATTTTCCCCCAATAATGGATGACAAAAAACAAACGTGCCCCGCGCCCAGTATATCATCCCATGAAAGCAACAACAAAAGAATAGGGAGGGGATAGAAAAAGGAAAAAAGATGCAAAATGCTTACTAAGCGATCCAAACCAGCGACGCCCAGACCCACAGACACAAACTCTCGCCTCCCCCCACCCCTCTCTCTCTCTCTCTCTCTCTCTCTCTCTCTCTCTCTCTCTCTCTCAGGGCATGACTCACAACCAAAACCCTCGCTCACATCATTACCATGTCCGTCGAATTTCGAGAGACATCAAAACAAAAACCCCTTCAAGTAAATTTGCCACAAACAAAAAAGAATACAAAAAAAAAAAATTATAAAAAGGAGAAAATAAGAAAGAAAACTTGAAAATACACTCACATCTTCATATGACTGGAAACCGAATTCGTATATGCATCACAAATATGCATAGCCTGTTCACCACACTCGAGGAATACCTTAATATGTCAAAAACTAAACTTTTTCCCTTCACGTTTTAAAACACTGGTTTTCATGAATTACCAAATGGCTAACACTGAGATGCAGAGAGATATCCGATGCTTTCAACACCACACCAAACCATTGAATCAGCAAAAAGAGCCCCGAGTTGCCTGTGACATGATTGTAACCCCTTTTTCTACCAAAAAATATATGTCTAACTAGTTACCAGTCTCTTCGTTAGCGTACCTACAGCCTATAACCCCCCTTTTGACAAAACTACACAATCTGGAAACCCTTACCTGTTGACAGCGAGCGCCCTCTATCTGCAAACATGTCATTAGGCTATTAAACTCACATAAATACAAAAATATACTATTTATTACCCAAAGCAGATGAACATAAAATAGAACAAAATTATTAATAAGTCATAGTGATAAAAACCCAAGTCTGCCCCACAAAGAAAACTATTAAGTTATCATTCCACTCTCCTGGCTAAGTATTCACTCCCAGACCCAAAATGTCAATTGTTTCATTGTATTAGTCAAGATAGAGAATCCTGTCTCTAATATCATGGAATAGAGCCCATCTGTAATAAAGATAAATAACATAATATTAAGTAAAGAGATACACTTCACACTTCTCTCTTTTCAAAGGCAATATTAAGTAAAGAGATACATTTCACACTTCTCTTTTCAAAGGCAACTGTTTCTAAGTCATTTAAAATAAGTGCCATACCTTCAAGATGGGGTTTTCTCCTGACACCTGGCATTTACTCAACTGTCCTCTTTCCTATCACAAAAGGAATGTGTCTTTCCCAAAGTGCCTCGGTCGGTTAGACCTGTGACATCCGTACAAACGAATGTACATACTCAACACACCCCAAACTCCCCCTGGCAACAGTACGGACAGCCTCCAGATTAAAAATGCATACGCATCAGATTCCATCATTCAAGAAGGCTGCATCTACAGCTCAATCTGTCTCCAAGCAAGACACGATATGTAATTCACTAACACACACACACGCACACACACACACACACACACATATATATATATATATATATATATATATATATATATATATATATATATATATATATATGTGTGTGTGTGTGTGTGCGTGTGTGTGTGTGTGTGTGTGTTATAGGAAGTGAATTTGGAATTCTGGCCCAAGGGGAAGCAAGCCAAAGAGACCTATGGTGAGGTCGTTTAGCGCTGCAATGGAAACTGACGGTGAAAAGTTCAGGAAGCTTTTTGCAGTTGAAGGAGAAGAAGAAGAAGAAGAAGAAGCCCTATGAGTCAGTTTCCTATGAGTCGGGGGCCGCCATGGCAAGGACGCTGTCAATAACCTTAGGTCATGCCTACAGTACCCGCGTGAGGTTCACTGACGGCACTAAGCCCCTATGGAGCCTATACTCCTAAAGAACAGATAAATCTTCTTAATGGGTCAACTCGGATGGCCATCTTTTCTTTTTGCTCGTTCTTAGAAACCTTCCTCCCATTGAAGGCACCAAGTGAGAGGGGATAACACGAAAGTGAGTTAAAGCTGAGATTTCAATACTGATTTCAAATGAAGATATGGAGAGGCCTGAAGGCCTCTGAAAATGAAACAATTCTTCCAGTTTATAATATAAATCCATTCTCAACTTTAGCGCCTTTGAAAATCTTCTAGAACGCTTTCAAAATTCTTAGAGATCTCCTTCAAATGCAATGCGATAATCAACTCCAAAATGAAACTTTTCACCAGAATTTTTTTTAAACAGGCTCATTTAATCGTATATATATATATATATATATATATATATATATATATATATATATATATGTGTGTGTGTGTGTGTGTGTGTGTGTATGTGTATGTATGTATATTATATATTATTATATGTTTGATTTTAAGTCATGAAGAAATAAAAATCGTGATCATGATACGAAACAAAGTTACAGCCAAGAAGGAAAATTGAAACACAGGATATACTAAGTGCTTTCGTATTATTACCAAGCCATTGTCACAGCAACTAAAGGTATACAGAATCAAGGGCCTATATAATTGGTGGGTACAAGTCATAAGGAAATACAAAAAGGTTGGGAGGTCACAGAGCGGTCAACAGATTAGATTCGAAATCTACTTATTAGTAATCCTCTTTATTATATCTTTCAATTCCTTCTTATGTTTTATGACCGGGTCAGAGGATAATAGTCCTTGACTTTCATTAAAATGATTCACCCAGGTTAACTGAATCAAATCAGATTCTAACAGCTCCTTCAAATAGTTTCGTTACAACGTGAAAATATTTGGCTTTGCGTCCAATGTATTCCGTGGGACTTTTCACTAAATGTAAAACTAAAGCATTATTTTCCTGGTCTGTTCTTACTGAGTATTTGTGGTGCTTTAATCTGGCGTTCATTTCTTTACCGGTCTGGCCTAAGTAAAATAGATAACAATCCATACGTGGAATTTTGTATACAATATTGCTATCTTTTCATGGGCTATTTTTTATAAGCATGTTTATTTTACGTTATTATACATTGGTATCAAACAATTTTAAAAAAGGTTTTACAGCCTCAAATCCAATAAAATGTGGCAGACAAAGGGTGTTTAAGGGCACTTCTTTTTAACTTTCCGATTTTTCATAGAAGGTCTTGATAGCTTTAATGTAACAAATATCCATGATATCGGATCCATAGTACAAATCTGTTTCTATTTTTCTGATGTCTTTGAATTCTTCATCTACAAACTCAGGACTGATTATTCGCAAGGCTCGAAGAAATATTTATATCCTGAATTATAGTGTGCATACGTCAAATTATTTGTCTTTTTGCTATGAATACTAAATTTACAATTAAAAGATTCCCTTTTAATATATATGTCCAAAAAATATAAACAATTATCTTTCTCTAACTTAAGTGTAAATTTAATAGAAGGGACTTGATCATTTAGTTGAGCCAAATTTTATTTACATCCAAATCTTTGGGTATGATGGCTAAAATATCATCTACATAACAGTACCATGTCACAGGAAACTGGAAATCTATGGGATGTACAGGCGTTCAAAATATTCCATATATAAATTTGAAAGAACAGGCGAAAGTGGATTTCCCATTTACAATCACATATGCATAATCTTATGCATATGCATACATATACATACATACAATACATATATATATATATATATATATATATATATATATATATATATATATATATATATGTGTGTGTGTGTGTGTGTGTGTGTGTGTGTGTGTGTGCAAGCTTTATATACCATCGCCATCGATAGAAGAATTAACTTACAATTGTGACATATGAGGCTGTATATTTTAAATAACTGACACTGATAAAGAATGAGGTTACTATTGACTGTCATTAAAAAGAAATTGATGCCTGTTAATGTGATGGCGAAGAAGGAAGGTCAAATATCTTAATGGTTCGACCAGTAGTGATTGGGTCCTACTGCGGTGGGCCCGTGTGAGGCCAAAAGCCAAGCGCTGGGACCTATGTGGTCATTCAGCACTGGAAGGGGAATTGATGGTAAAACAGTTGGAAAGGTGTATAAAGAGGAAATCCTACCTGTTGCAATATGAAACAATTGTTAGGAAAGGATGCAAGAAAGAGAATTTGAACGGAGGTACAGTAAAAGGAATGAATGAGGGGCCACTGCAAAGACCTTTCAGTAATGCCTACAGTGCACCACATGAGGTACTACACCGACTTAGTCGGTCCTGGTATTCACTAGACCTACCTCTTTCTTCCGTTTCAAGCCACTCAATGAAAATGTGAGAGCAAAGATCGACGTAGCTCTGCGTCGTCGTTCAAGTCTCTCTCCGATCTCAGCATGACAGACACCCATAGTTAACGGGATCTCTGCTTCTTCTATTCAAACACAGCTTGCAATGACACGCCCGCCTGTGAATCTCTGAGATCCATGTGTGTTGATGTGGGAAGCGCCAGCTCTTGCGACGCTACGGACGCCAGCGCGTGTGGAACTACAAACTGCACATGCTGCATTATGACACGTAAGTAGATTTTATTACTATCATTATTATTATTATTCAGAAGCCTATCACAGTATCTTTATTATTATTATTATTATTATTATTATTATTATTATTATTATTATTATTATTATTATTATTCTGTTAAAAAGGATGGCAGAATTAAGCGAGTTGATTTTATATATTGTTTTTTCTATTTTCCTTACAATTCGCTTCTCAGGCTCAGCGATGTTTCTGAGTAACTGGCCACTATTCATATTGGGAATTTTCAAAAATTATAAATGCTGAAGGAATCTTTTATTAGAACAAGATGACCTGGACCTGATATCTTGTTCTAATAAAAGATTCCTTCAGCATTTATAACTTTTGAAAATTCCCAATATGAATATTGGCCAGTTACTCAGAAACATCGCTGAGCCTGAGAAGCGAATTGTAAGGAAAATAGAAAAAACAATATATAAAATCAACTCGCTTAATTCTGCCATCCTTTTTAACAGTATTTGCCTAAAAGAGGGTCTTCTACCAAAATATTATTATTATTATTATTATTATTATTATTATTATTATTATTATTATTATTATTATTATTATTGGGGGAGGTCTATCACATTCATCCTATTGGATTGCATGTATTTATAGTGTTTAGGGGTTCCGTGTTGCATCCTGCTTCCTTACGAGTCCATAACTTTTCTCACTATGAGCGCTGTTTCTAGTACACACTCGTCTGCATGAATCCTAGAGCTACTCCATCATCTAGTTTTTCCAGGTCCTTTTCAGGAATCTTGGGATCATACCTAGTATTCCTATGATTATGGGTACATTTTCCACCGGCATATATATTCCATATACTTCTTACTTTTATTTCCAGGTTTCGATACTTAACGATTTTTTCTCTTTCTTTCTCATCTATTCTGGTGTCCCCTGGTATTTCGACATCAATGAGTGATGCTTACTTCTTGATTTTGTCAACCAATGTCATGTCTGGGTTATTGGCACGTATCACCTTATCTGATCTTTGACCGATCATTTTATATCACTCAGGTTGGTGCTCGTACCACTTATTACTGCAAGTTAGCTGGTGTTTCTTGCACAGTCTCCAGTGGAGTGGAGGGCTTTTGCTACTGAATCATGCCTCTTTTTGTACTGGTTCTGTGCAAGCACCAGGCATTCACTTGCTATGAGGTTTATGGTTTAGTTTTTCATATTACACTTCCTACATATGGGTGAGATTTGATTTCCATGTGTTGTTCTTTAAACATATCTGATCTTGTGACATTCCTCTGTTCTGTTTTTCATTCTCCTGTCTCTCTATTATATTTCTGGGTCTTCCTCTACTTTTATCAGTCCTTCTTCTTCCCATGCACTCCTTAGCCACTCGTCTTCACTGGTTTTCAGATATTGTCCCAGAGCTCTGTTCTCGATGTTGATGCAGTCCTCTATTCTTAGTAGCACTCTGCCTCCTTCCTTTTGTGTTATGTATAGTCTGTCTGCATTTGCTCTTGGGTGTAGTGCTTTGTGTACTGACATGTGTTTCAGGGGCGTCATTTAGGGTGGGGTTAGCGAGGGGCGCTCGCCCACCCCCAAGCATTCTAGGGTGCCTCCAAATCAACTATAGGAAAAAAATCTATATGTATATATATTCACATATATAATTATTATAAGGTCCCTGCTCACAGAACAAGGTGTCGAAAAAATATAAATAAGGCTGAAGTGAATAGAGGGAATTATAAGTTATTTTTAACATGTTCGGAACAATATAAATAATACATAACATATAATAGTTACCCGTTAAGAATATTAAGACAAAGCAGTTTTCTTTAAGAGCTGTGCCATCTAATCGCTTTATTCACAAATGAACGAATGACCTGTCAGTCAGTGTTTGATTGATAGTGGTCAATATTTTCATGCTTACTCCAATATTTATTATGCATTTAATAATTGAATAACACTTTTCACACGTCATCTTATGAAAATTTAATTCTCTATCGAATGCCAAACTTTGTTGACTCGTGAACCCATGCCAGCGATTACGTGACTAAACAGCTAGGCCCAAAATAGCTACTTCCAAAATACCTAGTCCAAAAGAGCTAATTCCAAAATAGCTAGCACATCAAAATAGCTAGTGTACCAAAATAGCTTGTCCAAGACAGCTAGTTCCAAAATAGCTACTGCACAAAAAAGCTAGGTTTAAAACAGTTACAAATCTGATATACTTTATTTAAAATTCATAAAACATTAAAAAGGAATTCGTATGTGGTAACGGCAACATCAAAACTTATACAGTTAGGGATCAGTTAGAAAATTATAAATATATTTAATCAATATTTGATAATGTAACTAATGCCACGTAAGATTTCAAATGTTGAATTTCTTTACTTTTGAGTCTCCTTTTCGCCTGATAAACAAGCAGTCAACCTAGTTCTTTGCATAGTTACTTCCTGCTGAATGCCTCTTAAAGACCGCCATAAGGAAGGAAGGAAGGAAGGAAGGGTGCGTGGCATCATACACTAGATAGGGTCTGAATTGCTCGGTGCCATCCATCCTTCAAGCTTGTTTGTGGTTCTCGGTAAACCATCTGTTGACCTTTGTTCAACGCTCCAATTCATTGGGGAAAATAAAGGCGGCTTTCTTCTTCCTCCTGTTCTTAGGGGCTTTCCTTCCTATGTGTGTATCTTCAAAATAACTGTTGTATACTTCTTCCATTTCTTGCTCCATTTGAAGAAAATCTTCTAGTGTGTCTCTAGCAGTTCTTCTTCAAATATTTGTGTTATTTCATCGGGGCTAGGAATGCTAATGCAGCAAGCAATTTACAATAAAGGCGAGAGTTAGCATCGGTTACATAAGTATTTGTTAGACCAATACTTTGAATTTTCCTCCAAATTGCCTGTGAAAGATGGAAGAAACAACCTTGAATCTCCACATTTTCAAAGACATATCTGAAAGCATCCATAACTGGTTTCTCAAACTCCGAGGTAATTTTGCTTGGCTGTAAGTCTGGGCGCTTTTGTTTCAAGATACTAAAGGCTTTTTTATAAGTTTCCTTTGTTTTATTTGTCAGCAAAATGTAGGCACATGCAAATAAATATTCACTTTTAATAGCATGGATCGTGTATAGTTGATAAAATAATTGTGGAACCATTTTGAGTGTCCCATCACACATCCAGTTTCCAGAAGTTGCAAGTATGTCTAGCATAGTTTTGCTTGCGAATATTAGTATTTCATGGGAATCACTTTCATCATAACATACAAAGTTTTCTGTAGCACTCCCTATACTAATTGTTTTAAAATCTTTAGGTAAATTGATCTCTAAAAGTGAATTCGGTTCGGGAAAGTAGCCTTTCATTTTTTGCCTTTTTCGTTGTATGCATTTCGTAAGTGCTTTTCTTTTCAGCATGCAAGAGAATTTTCACAATCAACATTTTGCATAATGTTAGCAATGACTCTGCGTGGTGGGGCAGTTGAACCAGAAGCTTGTTCAGTTAGCATACTGAAGGCAATCTTAGCTTTTTCCTGTGGCACATCGGGTGCATGTGAATGAATGCTTTTGGCCTAAAACTACATCACTATTATCCCTATAATCAACCGCAGTTGTAGCTGTTCCTTTACACATCTCCAATTTTGCGTTTCGTTATTGGTTGTGTCCCTTTGGTAAACATATCCCTGATGACATATTTGATCACATCCTTTTTGCAATTTTATCACTTTCATGTTGATGGACTGTTCATTTAAAATAAGTCAAATCCAACAGACGAATAAGCAAGATCACTTATAAAGAAATCCAAATCACTTGATGTCTGTTGTCAAACTAAAACTAATATTTTAAATATCTTAGATACCGTCAGAAGTAACTGTTTTGAACAAATTATTTTGGAACTAGCTGTTTTGGTACACTAGCTATTTTGGTATGCTAGCTATTTTGGAATTAGCTCGTTTGGACTAGGTATTTTGGAACTAACTATTTTGGGACTAGCTGTTTTGGGTTTCACCCGGCAGACTGTTCCTTCACAGTCTCCAACGGTGTGAGGGAGGAATAAAGGACCTCTGGTAGGGAGACACCTTTAGGGCACTGTCTGTCAATGATCTATTAGACAATGGTGAGCTTATTCATTCAGAATTGCTCTCCATTGACTTGACTGATATATTATCTTCGTGTTGTAGATTTAATACAGTTTAGCTTTACAGGGTTGAAGCCTCCAGAAATTTCTGTTATTTTCATTGATTGAATGAGAGGTGTGTTCAGCCCATCACTCAATGTCAGATTTTGTTTGGGAACACAATTAAATTTAAAATTAAAATCGTCCCTGATGGATCCAGATTCCGGGAGGAAAATTATTTTCTATATAAATGAATCTTTTGTTTGTGATGAAGTTTGTTCAGATTTTTTACCAAAGGGAAAAAAATTAAAGCCCCCCAAAAGAATTTCTTGTGTGTAAGATGAGGAATGGAATATAGAATCTCGGCCAAAGGCCAAACACTGGGACCTACGAGGCCATTCATTGATGAAAGGGAATTGAGGGAGGTAGGAAAAAGCGGTTGGGGGGGAAAAGGTGGAGAAATAGGGAGGAGGAGGGAGGAGGAGGGAGGCGGGGAGGGAGGAGGGAGGAGGGAGGGAGGAGGGAAGGGGAGGGGGGAGGGAGGAGGGTAGGAGGAGGGGAGGAGGGAAGGACCAGGACCAAGGAGGAAAGGAGGACGGGAAGGAAAACAAAGGCCTTTTGCAAAAAGCCGAAGGGGAAACAAAAAGCTTTTGAAACTATTGAAACCACTTTATCAGGGATTAGGGCCTCTGGTAACCACTCGTTTTTTTTCTCAAATAAAACTTGTTTTTATTTTTATTTCCTATTCGGCATTTTCATAAATAAAATAAAAAAAAAAAAAACGCTTATTCAGAATACATATTATATCTACACATAAATTTGACTGTATTCTGCATTACGTAGGTTGAATAAATTTAGTACTTATAATGTAAAAGTGACCTTTTTGAAGACGGTGGGCAACTTACTCAGAGAAAAGGTTTCGAACGCACTCGTTACGTAACTTATGACAGCATTCCTTCCCTCTTTCTCGATGGATGATTGGCTATACGTAACGGAAGCTAAACCTCTGGCAACAATGACATACAAATTTAAATACAAGCAAAGCAGTACACCTTTCTGAACTCTGGAACCTCCCACTGATAATTGTCATAATGAACAAACCACAAAATATGTTGACTGTATTCCTGCATTACTAGGTTGAATAAATTTAGTACTTATACTGTAAAGTGACCTTTTTTTGTGAAGACGGGCCAACTTACTCAGAGAAAAGGTTTCGAACGCACATCGTACGTACACTATACAAGCATTCCTTCCCTTTTCTCGATGGATATTGGTCTATAATTCGTAACGGAGGCTAAACCTCTGGCAACAATGAAAAAAAGAAGAGGAGAACGAATTATACAAATTTGATCCAAGCAAAGCATTACACCTTCTGAACTCTGGAACCTCCCCACTGATAATTGTCATAACGAACAAACCAGACAAAATATGTTAATAAATACAAAAACACTTCGATTATTAGTCTAACTCCCAAAAATAAAGTTTCCAAAGAAATTACAGTCTACTTTATAGTCACAATCAGATTTGACAAGATGTAGGGAATAGTTGGTAACATTACCAAAAACATAGTAGACAAGCTTGATTTGATAACTGCTATATCCAATGTCAAGCAATTTTTATTATTGGCTATCTACCTGTTTACTGAAAAAAAATAGCCGGTACCGTATATTGGCTTTAAACCTTCACCAATAATTATCGTCAGAATGGTGACTTCACGAGGCTCCACCCATCAAGGCATCACCTGCATCGCTCTCACGCAAACCTGTTCTCTCCATATTTTCCTTCACTTTATCTCGCCATCTCATTCTCTGTCTCCCTCTTGATCTTCCTCCTCCAACAGGTTCCTCCTCGTCGTCCATCCTCAGCACATGCCCATACCAAGGTCTAGAGAATATATGGTCTTGTCAACCACAGCTTAATCTGGGTAGAGGATTAAACGGCTAGGTGCGTGACGTCACAATGACCATAGTCAGGCTACTTAATCTATAGCAATCCTGCCTTTACTTTCTCTGTTTTATTTTTCTAAATACTCGAAGCTACTCGATAATTAATGCAATAGTCAGATGAAGGTTCTTCATTCTATGATGTTAAATTGAATAATCAGAAGAGAGATCATTAGGACATTTTCGCCAAATAACATTGAAATTATAGAAAACCTACCTTTCCTCTCTTCTTTTTTCCGTGATTAAATACTATTATCTGTTTCTTCAGGAAATAATAGATAGTAAAAATATTTGATTATATTAAATAATCATGAGGGAGTTCTAAAGAACATTTTAACAATTATATGTTTTTAGAATTAAACACATTTAACAAATCTATAAAATCACACCTCGCACATATTTTAACATTATTTTATTAGTTATGTCGCTAACTTCATCTTATTCACCGCTTTTCCTGAACTACTAATGTGACTGTTCAAATTTCGAATTCTAAATAAATGTATGGCATCTGAAGTTATTTGGATGTGACTGCTAATTATAACCGCTAATTTAATGATCACCCCTTTTACTGCTGTTGAAGCATTCCCCCCCCCCCCCCCCACATGGTGAGAATCAAACATCATATCCATACACTTCAAATGATCAAGAAACACTAGGTTTCATTAGTTTGCCCTCTCTAAAGCTTATGGCACCAACCCATGTGTCATCTCCTTTTGTTACTTTTGCTCCTAAATGTTCATATAG
Source organism: Macrobrachium nipponense (assembly GCF_015104395.2). Taxonomy (NCBI): domain Eukaryota; kingdom Metazoa; phylum Arthropoda; class Malacostraca; order Decapoda; family Palaemonidae; genus Macrobrachium; species Macrobrachium nipponense. The sequence continues at coordinate 9,936,361 of NC_087214.1, read as the reverse complement.
TGGAAACTTGCAAGCAATGAACCCGCCAATATATCTACAAACCTTATTCTTCTTCTTCTATGGCATCTCTCCATGTTTGTTCTTCAACTTCCTGGTCTTTAAAGTCATCACTTTGATCATTCTTATTAAATTATGGTAAGCAACATAAAATTGCGGATAAACTGGGTTCTTTCTGAAGAGAATTTCCTTTTTCAAACGATGCATCTTGCTTGTCAGGGACGTGGAAAAATGAGGCGGATGTTACATTTTCACTGTTGCAGTTTTGAACGTTGCTCTTTGATCTTACAATTATGCTGTCTTTTCTTAAAAGGTGGGCTCTGAGACAACGTTTAAATGCAACTGGTGATGGGTGCTGATCGCACTCTCCCATTTGACTTATGCAACCAAAAAAGTGCCCCAACCAAGACTGATTTAGTGTATAATTCATGCCTAGGTTTTGTTTTACCATTTTCAGCAAGTTAGACAAAAGATAGAGCACTTTACTTTTCATCAATCTTATTTCTCGACCGGTTTTAGTCACGTCTTGCAAGATATTGTCTTGCGTTTACAGGTTTAGTCCCATAAGCATTTCTTGATGATTTTCCATCTGTTGGAAGTCGAGAGTTAAACAAATGAAACCAATTATCAACAAGCCAAATAAAATGGCTTGTAATTTTCCAGTTCTTCTCTTCAAATTTCGTCAGTTGCCGAAGTGATCAATAGATTTATAGGTACTTTTGGACAGCAGTTGCACGGCAAGTTTAACTGTCATTTGTTGCATACCTATAATAACATTGATATGTTTTTTGGAAAGTTTAAAAGCCGTTCAAAGATCACTTTGCTTCTCTTTATTAACTCTCTAACTGGACCATTGTGAGTGTACGTACTACATACCATTCGGCAATATGAATCCATGGTCAAAAAAGTTATTTCTAAAAGAATTAACTAATTAACTAGGTGTGGATCATCTGCAAACACATAAATTTCTGCCGTTGTCCATCTAATTAATAAAGGACCTTCCTCGTGGTAGCCTAAGGCGAGGTTGAGTTGACCTGCGCAGAGGAGGCTTATTTTGGCTCAGCGCTGACAAGACCTCCTATACTCTCTCGACCTTGGCCCATATATATATATATATATATATATATATATATATATATATATATATATATATATATATATATATTATATATATATATATAATATATATATATATATATATATGTATATATGTATATATATATATATATATATATATATATATATATATATATATATATATATATATATATATATATATATAACCTTACATTTAGAAAAGAATTTGTTCACCAATGAAATTTTCCATGGTCAAATGTGTAAGGGGCCCACTTGCCATCGGGCAAGCTGGCAACGTGGCCAGTCCGCCACTGATTCTAGTGCACCGATGTTTCTGTAACTTCCGTAAATCCTTTAGACTTTTGTTCTCCATAGCAAAAACTGAGAAGAAGACAATCTACTGAGCTGGGTATCGTCTGCTTAAGTGCCTTTGTCGACTCCCAAATTACACGGCTAATATGGCATACGTTCACTTTTTAACACTTCACTGTTCACTGTCATAGGCACGGCACTCTCATAAATCCTTTATGTTACTGTAAAATCCTCTCTGGTGCGTATATCCAATAAAATAATGGTCAAAAGCTGGAGCTGCTTTTAAGCTGGACTTATCAATGTGTACGTGAGTGTGTGCGTGTGCGTGTGTGTGTGTATTAAGATAAAGGCCCATAAAAACACTTTTCATATGTTCCAACCATATATTTAGGACATTCACTGATAAAGTGTTTTACAAGTGAACAGGGACACAGACAGGAGAAGTAATGTCCAAAATATTATATGGTTGCAACGTACAAATAGTGTTCTCATCCGAAATGGGACAACTCATCGCCGCCATCTCATCGCCAGCCAACTCATCACCGCCAACTCATCTCCGGCCCAACTTATCCCCGGCCCAGCTCATCTCCAGCCCAACTTATACCCGGCCCAACTCATCACCGGTCCAACACACACACACTGCAAGACAGTGTAAATAAAAACGAAACAACAGTTACTCAATTACCAATCCTACTATTTGTAAACAAAAATACCGAACTATGAAATCAAAGTTTGTCAACAAAAACGTTAGTAATTTTTAACCTTTCAACGCATGACGACAATTACTCAATTACCAATTACAAACAAAAGTACCCAATTATGAAATCAGATGTTTGTCAACAAAAACGTTAGTAATTATTAACCTTTCGATATATCACTTTAAGTTTTACATTCTTTCAGTAAACCCATTACAATGGAGACAATTTTAAGTCAGAGAGGCAAAGTGAAATTTTCTCATGATGGCTATTTGTTCATTTTCGACAAATTCAGCAAAACGGACAGCAATTTGATGTTCTGGAAATGGGATCAGCTCGGCAGGAGTAAAGCGAAAATACACACAAGATTTGGAAACGTAGTTAAAGTCTTGAATACTCACACCCATGACTCTTCACCGATAAAAGTAGAAGTAGACAGGACAACTACTAAAATTAAAACCAGAGCTGAAGAGACGATGGAAAACCCAAGTGTAGTGATTAATGAAGTTTTATGTAATGTTCCCCAAGCGGTGCAAGGATCACTCCCGAATTCGTCGGCTCTAAAGAAAACTATTCGTCGGAAACGGAATCAGATTAGTGCCTCTCCGCCAAATCCAGTGGACCTAAATCATTTAGCAATCCCTGATGAATATTCGACCTACGAAACAGAGCCAAACCAGAAGGAAGATTTTTTTATTAAAAGACAGTGGTCCCAGTGAAGATAGAATTTTGCTATTTGGAAGGAGAAGTTGGTTGCAACATTTGGTATCAGCAGAAGTTTGGTATGTAGACGGAACGTTTAAGATTGCTCCCACGCTATTTTCTCAGGTGTATATTGTAATGGCTCAAAAAATCAGAGGTGTCATTCCAGTGCTTTATGCTCTATTACCTAACAAACGGAAAGTTACATATTCAAGGCTATTTAAAATGATAAAAGAATGTCAACCAACAGTAAACCCGATATCGGTTGTATGTGATTTTGAAATTGCAGCATTTTTGGCAATCAAGGAAATTTTCCACAAGTCGAACTAAAAGGGTGAAGGCTTCCTTCTTTCACCTTAGCCAAAACATGCAAAAACACATTGCGGCTTTGGGTCTAAGTTCTCGCTATAATAACGATAGCCAGTTTTCTTTACAAGTAAAGATGATACTGGCGCTTGCATTTGTACCTGTCAATCATATTGATTCATATATTGATGTCTTAGCTGATGAATGATCCCCAGAGCATGTGCCAATCTTGAACTGGCTTGAAGACAATTATATAGGTCGGTTAAACAGACGTGGAAATAGCAGACGTGCACCACTCTTTCCATTGGAAATGTGGAATTTGAATTTTCAAACTTTGAATCATGAAGATAAAACAAACAACCATGCAGAAGGAGCGAACAGAAGATTACAAATGGAATTAGGAATGGAACATCCTACACTCTGGAAATTCATAAATGCACTTAAAAAAGTTCAGAAAGGTAGAGATTTTTATTTGGAATCACTTATAGTAGGCAGTTCACCACCCGCCAAATTAAAAAAGTACAGGGATACTGATTCCCGCATTCTTAGAATTGTCCAAAATTTTAATGAAAGGACTCCCATTGAATATTTAAGAGGCATTTCTCATAACATAAAACAAATTTTTTTTTCTATATTTTCATGGATGTTTTGTCTTTAATTATATGGTGTTAATTTATTTTTAGTGTCATGAAAGAGTCATACTTGATTCTGAATAAAGGTGTTTTTAATATTTACTGAATTTCATTAATCACTGCCGGGAATGAGTTGGGCCAGGGATGAGTTGGGCCAGGGATGAGTTGGGCCGGGGATGAGTAGGCGGCGATGAGTTGGCGGCAATGAGCTGGCGGTGATGAGATGTACCCCATTCTTCTCATCGGCCATATATCTTCATATGATACCGTTGTATTACAGTAAAAGACAGACATGTGTATTTATGTACATATAGACATTTATATATATACATATCATTTGAATTCCTTTCGTTTCCTTCCGTGTCTGTTTGTTTTATCTGAAATTTATTCTTTTTTTAATAAGTTAGAACTTCTCTTTCTCTATTTCTTTCGACCTCCTCTTACTTCTTCCTAATGAACTCCAAGTCAACAGCCCCCTTTGGTGGGCTTGTTCCACAGGAATAGGGGTTTTCATCCTTTCAATGATTCTACTACTAATCATAAGAGTTCATTTTTTTTTTCAGATACTTCTACTTGTGTCGCACTACCTGCCTGCGGAGATGCTGGAGGGTTGTGCATTTCTCCTTCTGAATCGGGCAACTGCACAGGTGTTCTCGACCCCAATGGCTGCCTTGGAGAAGGCTGCTCATGTTGCATGGGAGGTAAGTGAATCATCCTCTTCAGTGGTAAGATTAGACCTCAAAATCTATTGTGGAATATTGTCCATTGACTCCCTTCTACTTTAGAATGATCTTTCTGCGTCTGCTTTTCCTGACTTAAAACATTTAACTCCTTCATTCCATTCCTATTCCTGTTTTCTTCTGGCCTGGGCTAGAATAGGATACCAGATTGCTCATGACACTAGTCTCCCCTTCATTTATACACATATATTGTCAACTCTACGAAGGAAATTTGTATTGACTTTATTCTGGATGTTATAAACTGATGTTTCTCTAGGGCATATCTATCCCGTGGTTTTCCCCGAGAGGGCAAAGAAAAGAAAAAAAGATAAAACAAAAAACTTTTGGAATAGTTCAGTTATTAAGAGATTTTATAAACCTTAACTTTGTATCTTTTCACAGAACCTTAACTCATATGGTGATAAAGGAAACACTGTTAACGTATTTATAACTATAATGCAACACTAATAAGTCAACCTCACTTAAATTAAATATCACCACACCAATACGAACTTATTCAAATAAATATTTCACAATATTATTATGGTATTCAATAGAAAGTATGATAATATCACAATTGTTTTACAATCGTAGTTGGAAGCACAGTACTCCTGCTTCACAAAAATAGAGCAGGTCCAAAGAGAAGTTGGATATGGAAAGGAAGGAAGGAAGCAAGGAAGGATGAAAGAAGGAAGGAAGCAAGGAAGGATGAAAGAAGGAAGGAAGCAAGGAAGGATGAAAGAAGGAAGGAAGCAAGGAAGGAAGGAAGCAAGGAAGGATGAAAGAAGGAAGGAAGCAAGGAAGGATGAAAGAAGGAAGGAAGCAAGGAAGGAAGGAAGGAGCGCTGAGTGGAAGAAGTAGTAGGTTGAGCCATCAGGAGAGGTTGCTCCTGAGGCAAAAGACGGAAATACTCGAAGAATAAAAGGACAAAATTTTTCAATAAAAATATATACAATGAGGGAGAATAACAGGTCGTCATAATATATATATATATATATATATATATATATATATATATATATATATATATATATACACACACACACACATATATAATATATATATATATATATATATATATATATATATATATATATATATATATATGATTGGGTGCTCCTGCTTGTTTCAGATCAAGTTATGACCTGATTGATCATCAGTAATTTGTACTGTAAGATTTACTCTTTACTCTATAATGTAAAAGCACGAAGAAGTTCATTATTCACATAATAGTGACAGAAGTCCTTTCTTCCTCGCCAAAGGACAGCGGAACAGTCTCCCTACTGAGGAAGTCGTGCAGTTGGAACTTCTTTCAAAGTTCAAGTTAAGAATATGCAATGCATGACTGACCCGGTGCTATTTTCCTTGAATTTGAATACATTGTGATCTATTCATTTGGCAAGATCTCTTCTTTCTACATTTCCCTTTACTTCCTGATGGTGACCATATTCTTTGGAAGCTTGAATTTCAAGTAGGGGCCCCTTTGTCTGGCTTCTTGTTCCATATGAATAGAGTTCATCACCATCTTCTGAATAATAATAATAATAATAATAATAATAATAATAATAATAATAATAATAATAATAATAATATTAACATATATTGTTTTTTCGTCGACGATCAAAGGTTGCGACGAGACGAACAAGTGCACAGCTGCCGGAGGCTACTGCTTCCGAAAGGACGGTCCCCACGTGTGCCCTGGGAAGGTCTTCAAATTCTGTGGTAATGGGAACTGTCGCTGTTGCGTGGATCCTCACGGGCACGGGCACGGACATGGGCATGGGCACGGGGACGGACACGGGCATGGGCACGGACACGGGCATGGGCAAGGGCACGGACACGGGCATGGGCACGGGCACGGACACGGACATGGTCGGTAATGGTAAGAAAGATTTCCATTTCTTGATTTTTTTGTCATGAGGAGCATCTCTGTGATTTATTGAAGAGCGATTGTTTATCCACAGCGTCAAGCACTCTGATCCTGTTCATCTGTGTGACTGCTTAGGATTTCATCTATTTATCTATTTATTAATTTATTTTTTGTTTTTTAATAAATGAATAGGATACCTTCTTTCTATATTTATCTTTAATTCCTCCTACTTCATCCTAATAAATGCCAAATTCATAAAAACTTGAATTTTAAATCAATGACCCTGTGGTGGGCTTGTTCCATATGAATAGGGTTCATCATCTTCTGAATAATAATAGAGACTCTCTATTGTTCTGTTGCTATCTATTTAGCAGTTTAATATTTTCATTCAGGTTGAAAATGCAACATCACCCTAATCGCTGTTAGTGGTGATCATGGGGGGTGGTACGTTCTTTCAAATGCTCTTTCACTCCTCCTCTAGAATGAGTTTCCCAATCTACTTCTATTCATACATTCCCCCGGTGATTTAACCCCTCCTCACTTCTTTCCTTCTTCAGTCAATTTGTTTGAGTAAATTTTAGGGTCAACAAGACAACCTTGAATAAAACTAGATCTTTAGTTTTTAATCCAGTCATTAAAGCTTTATCCTTTAGTTCCTCTTCTTTACAAGATATCATAAAAGGGAGCTCATCTGATCACTGGTCTTTATTTTTCATTGTCACCTCTTCTTCAGGAAAGACTTTCCTTTGCTACATCTCCTATAGCTCCTACTGGCTTTCTTTCGCCACTTCTTCTGAAGGTCCTAGTGTCCTTGTCACCTCTCCTTTAGGACCTACGTTCTATCTTGTATCACCCTTTCCCTTAATCTTGGTCTCCTTTTGGGGAGTGGGCTTATTTTCTGTTTCCTAAAGGGAATCTCATTGGCAGCATCCATTCTTGAGACTCATGAGAGGATCACCGTCTTCTCAGAAAGGGATGTTCTCAACTCAACAAACCACCTCCTCACACTTTTACTGGGTGGAAATAAACAATACTTGAACTGCATGGTTTGGGGAATTTTTTTTCTCTTAACTCCCTCGACATTTCTTACTGCTTCCGATTTTTCTCACCCTTAGTCTTCTATCCTTCCTTCCACACTTACTCCAGGTTTAACTCCTTGTACCGCCCCTTTCTTTCATTCCGCCCTTTCCATTAGGACTTGAAATGAGAAACACTGCTTTATTCAGCTGCTGGTCATGGGACCTTTTCTTCTCATGGATATTCAGTCAAGATTCCCTCTTGGGTCATTACCATGTGCTTAGGACGTATTTCACTGGTATTGTTGTTATTGCCATTATTTTCATAATCTCCTTTTTCCTCGATTTTGATTAGACTCCATTGGTAAGTATTGTCATCATATAGAAATCCCTCTAAAAGTTTAATTAAAGAATCATACATTAATGATGAATGATGCCTATTTTTAAGAATACTACCGCAATTTTTCTCGTTCTTTGACTACATGTTTTTGAAGCCTTTGATCATCTTTTCTTTTCAGGAGAGGATTCAAACCCTTGCAACCAGATGAGTGAGAAGTGGCGTTGTCCCCTGCTAGACTGAGAACCATTAATTATGATTACTAATTTGACTGAAAACATTCTTTTCATCCTAATTATAAATCGAAGAATCTTAAATTGAAAACTTTTGTTATTTCTTAAATATGTTTTATGATTATTCTGCAAATAAATTTAGCATGCAAAATAGCTCTTTGTGATTCCATCCCTATTATTGAAGTAACTGATTCACAAGGCATCGCTTGACACTTCTATTTATACTAGTTTTTACTTAATTTTCTGTAGCTGTGCACATGCGAATATGAAGTATTCTCGATTATTGAAGTGACAGGGAGATTTGGACAATTTTCTTTGTGTCCAATCCAGACTCAAGGACTGTCCTTCCTGATTAAAACAGTTCTTGACTTGATACAAAGTAGACTGTCCATTGTGTGACATTCTTTGAGAATCGAGTAGGTTGGCAATGTCAACTGCACCGTCTCCAGGGAGGGACAATAACTTGGTTCTTTAAATGTTTTTCGTTGCTTGAATGCTTTTGCTTGAAGCAGAGAATGATATTATCTTCTAGTTCAGTAAGATGAGTCATAAAAAAGCGAAGGATTGAATAAATGAGTCTATTGCAGTATTAGATATAAATATCAACAAACGAAACTTATGAAGTATAAAATTTTTAAAATGCAATAAATAATAATAATAATAATAATAATAATAAAATAATAATAATAATAATAATAATAATAATAATAATAATAAGAAGAAGAAGAAGAAGAAGAAGAAGCGTTCCTGATACCGACGTGTGTGAGGAGGACCACACCCCTCCCCATCAACGAAAGTACCAGCGCGCATGAAACAAACACCGGACATGAGAATAATACCAGGGGTGACGTCACTCAGGTAGAAGCCAATCAAGAGGCTCCCGGTGATACCCCCCACCTGAGAAGGTCTGCAAGACTCGTAAACGCCCGCCGTATGAGTCACCTTCCCAGGAACCAATGAAAACCCGACCTGCCGGAGAGGTGCTCTGGCCGTACTCAAGAGCTCGCAACACCCCGATATAAGGAGATGGACTCGCCACGTTACGGGCTGCTCTGTGAGCAAGAGCCCGTGCTGACACAAGGTCAGCTAAATAAAAAACAACAACACTGGAATTGTACTACGGGCTGCTCTGTGAGCAAGAGCCCGTGCTGGCATAAAGCCAGCTTAATCAACAACAACAACAACCACTGGAATTTTATAAGGGCTGCTCTACGAGCAAGAGCCCGTGCTGGCACAAGGCCAGCTTAATCTTAAACAACAACAACAACCACTGGAATTTTATAAGGGCTGCTCTACGAGCAAGAGCCCGTGCTGGCACAAGGCCAGCTTAATCTTAAACAACAACAACCACTGGAATTCAGTCCCTCAGCAGTTGTCGCTTGATAATGTCCTGTCGATCAGGAGGAAACGTCGCGTTGGAGAGAGAGAGAGAGAGAGAATTGTGTAAGTAATAATAAATCAAATGACTCAACCGAATTTTACCATGCCCTTTGGTGCGTTGCTCGCCAGTCTAAGCAACAACGAGAAAGCCGTCATCAGAAAGGTAGAGAAGACTCTTTACAAAATTAATAGTGCTGAAGCAGCAGTCATTTTTAACAAAACATGCCTACGAGAGGGTCTCCTTCCGAAATATGCAATAATAATAATAATAATAATATCAATAATAACAATAATAAAGGCAGAGCAAACTGAAGGGATAGAGCTACAGGATGGGGATGGCATCAAAACATTGATGGGACAGATACAAATACCTGGAAATCATAGAAGAAGATATAAAACACCAAGGGTTGGTTGAAGGACACGACCAGGAAAGAATATATGCAGACCCCTAAGGCGCCGGAAGTATGATGAAAACCTTAAACACATGGGAAGTACCAGTAATCTGATACAGCGCAGGAGTAGTGTAGTGGACTAAAGCTGAACTCCGCTGCATAGACCAGAAAACTAGGAAACACATGATAATACGCAAAGCACTACACCCAAGAGCATTTACGGACAGACTATACATAACAAAAGGAGTGCATGGAAGAACGACTGATAAGAGTAGACGAAGATCCAGAGATATACGGAGATAGGAGAATGACAAACAGAAAGGCGGAATTACACAACAAACCAATGCATGTATTAAAAGTCCTAAAGAGACATTGACTTATCCATTTCAGGACCATATTTTTGGTAACGTGAGCCAGAGCGAGGCACTGAGCGACTCTCTCTTTACCAATTCCCCCCCCCCCCCTTCTCTCTCTCTCTCTCTCTCTCTCTCTCTCTCTCTCTCTCTCTCTTTACCAACCAAACGACCTCTGTGTAACTCGCATATCACAATCATTTCAGGTAGCTAAATCAGACTCGTGGATTACAAAAATACATTTATTTATTTAAGAATAAAAGGATTAACTAATAAAAATCAAATTCTCAAAGAACAAAATAGTTACCTGAATAAGTTAATATTAAAAATCCAAATAATGCACCACTATTATTCAAACAGAAAACCCAAATAACCCTGGGGATCGGACCAAACCGTCCACCTCCTTTCTCTACAATAATTAGACATCATTCATAAGATAGATAATCAAGAAGTCATAGTCTCCCCACACCATTACTATGGAACTATCAGATAAGTTCCCACTGAAGTTGCCAGACCTACCAGAGAAAAAAAAGGAAAGAAACCTCTCATAAATAGATTGCAAACAAACCAAAATGACATAAATAAAAAAGTTATATGAAAAAGGACTTCTCGGAAACAAAGGTATAAAATACAAAAAGACAATGCCACACTCGGGCTTAAAAGTACGCTTACCCATTTCAGCTGTGATCATTAACATTTAAACAAAATAATACAGGCTACATACGGCCATTCCCAAAACAAGGCCGCTTCTCCGACTTGGGCGCTTCCCCAATTTGGTTATCTTACCTTCCCATTGATATGACGTCACTGATTCGTCACAAGTTCATTGCACTGGAACAGATGCGTGACGTCATATACAGCTCATTATCGCACCCATAAGAATCTACCCAAACCCAGATCCTTACTTCCGCTCATGCGCGGACACAAAACTGTGGCCTGTCTTTGCTTAGGCTGCAACCTTCCCAAATCGCGCCACCCCAAGTGATGCGTCAACTTTTTAGTCCCCGCTTGTTTCCATGGGAGTCAAAATGATGATATCTATCGTTTCAAAGGATGTCACTGCTCATATACATCCGTCCAACTGACACACTACTGAATAAACATTTTATTATCTCAAAATATGCATATACCAAACCCATTATACTAATAAAACTCATTTCACATGAACAGTACATGAGTCAGACCAAAGAACTGGCCAGCGATGAAACATGGCAATGGCTACAGAAGGGAGAACACAAAGAGGAAACAGAAGGAAGGCTAACAGCGGCGTAAGAACCAGATATATCCAAAGAACGATAGATGGAAATAACATCTTAGCCATATGCAGGAAGTGCAATATGAAAAACGAGACTATTCTCTAGACCTTGAAAAGAGGCATGATTTAGGGGCAAAAGCCTTCCACTGGAACCTGTGTGAGAAGCACCAGCTACCTAGCAGTAATAAGTGGTACGAGCACCAACCTGAAGGAGTGATATAAAACGATCAGGCAAAGATGCTCTGGGTCTATGGTATCAGAACAGATACATGCAAAAAGACCAGACGTGACTTTAATTGACAAAATCAAGAAAAAATTAGCACTCACTGATGTTGCAATACCATGGGACACCAGAGTTGAAGAGAAAAAAAGGGAAAAAATGGATAAGAATCAAATCAAAATAAGAAGGATATGAGATATGCCAGTGGAAATTGTACCCATAATCATAGGAACACTAGACACGATCCCAAGATCCCTGAAAAGGAACCTGGAAAAACTAGAGGCTGAAGTAGCTCCAGGACTCATTCAGAAGAGTGTGCTCCTACAAACAGCGCACATAGTAAGAAAAGTGGACTCCTAAGGAGGCAGGATGCAAACCGGAACCTGACACTATAAATAATACCACCCAGTCGAATTGGAGGACTATGATAGACAACCTCCCCCCCCCCCCCCCCACCCCCCAAAAAAATAATAATAATAACAATAATAATAATAATAATAAAATAATAATAACATAGCAAGTGAGGAAACAAGCCACTTGTAACGATTTGAAATTCGATACATTGAAAGCAGACATATTAGAGTTAACGTAAAACTCTCTCTCTCTCTCTCGTTAGCTCCTAATTTTTGACAGAAGTGAAAGCCAGCAATATACATAAAAGTTCACCTTCCCCTGTTGCATCAAGATCTTCTCTTTATAAAACGTCAAATTTCATTGAACAAGAAATTTCGCGGAAAATGACTTTCGTTCAACATTTAAAGCATCGTTATCACTATTTTGCATATTCATATAAAGACTTTATTGTTTATTGCTTTCTTTACTTTTTCGTCTTTTTCTCCCTCTTCGTCTCTGCCTCTTTTTGCTCCAAGGTTGGCGGAACTGACAAAGACTGAAAAGATTGGAGAGAGATCGTTCGAGGCAGCTCAAAGCGACTAGGGAAATGCCACATCATATGAGAAGAGCTTCTTCATTCGTCTTATTACCATCTATCTATCTACGCAGACGCGCAGGCGCAACAGTGAATTTGTATGTGGGTTTGTGCATGTGTGTATGTTTATAAAGAAATCATGTACAATGGTTGAAATATATAATTAAATGAGTCTCTGATTTTTCTAAACAGGAAAAAATACACCATTAATTACATGCGATTTATTTTGTAAAACGTAAAAATATCTATGATTTTCTTAAAAAATAAAAAAAACAAAGCTGTTAATCATATATGCATGGTTTGTAAACGCAATTTAAAATGTTGAATATTGAGTAAACGTGGTCAAAATCCTTGACCACTCTAATTCTCATAATCTATTTTTTACCTTTTTTTGTGAATTATTTTAAATTTCACGACTCCAAAAGAGACATCGATCTGGTAAACAACATCTCTACAGTATTCCCATAACTGAACCAAACAAAAACTTCTTTCAGTTTTCTTCTGAAGATTGAAAAAGAGACCTACAAAACCACTGTGTATAACGCGTTTACTTATAAGTATTTACGTTTTATTTTACTCCACACTCGAGTACTTTCAGACCGCTGGGCCTTGACCCAGGCTGACAACCTACACATCTCTTGAAAAAGGGCCACAGATGGGGCCTGAAAGTACTCGAGTGTGGAGCAAAATAAAATGTAAATACTTATATGTAAACACATTATACACAATGATTTTGTGGGTTTCTTTTTCAATTCCCATAACTCTTTTGATACCCTCCCCCAAGGTACTGAGACGGAAGTTAGGTCACACTGGCATGACTGAGCCATAAATAAACCCTGGCGCTGAATATGATATACACTGTGGCTACAGTTACGGCAGCCATAACGTGATTTTCAAGGCGCTGGTTACGACAGTTTTTTATGCAGATGCACCTGTTTTCTGGGAACCGTCCTTTGCCGACATGGGTGCTGCTTGGCCAATCACAGCCCGGAAAAAGTGACGTAGAATGACGCCATCTCCCTTTCTGCCAATAATCGGAGGAGGACGAATGATATTGAAAAAGTTCTGCGTATTTCTCAAAACCTTTTTAGTTGTATTCACCCCTTTGGCTGCATTCAAGACTATCATTCACTCACTCCCCAGCAACATTGTCCTTTTTTTCGAACTAGTACGAACTGCCTTCACGTAGGTCAGAAAAACATTAATCGAATACTTAACAGAAGAAAGAATTTTCATTTGAGGTATAACATTATGGTCTGCGCTAAACAGATTATTTCAGTGTGCGCAAGAGCTAATCTCTCGCTGTCTCACGAAGTCACAAAGTATTATGTTGAGCGTTCTATGCCGCTTCTTACATAAGCCTGCCCTATTATCAAGTCTATAAACCTTCTGCAGACGTCACTGCTCCCCCTAATTTGCCTCAGCATGCAGGCTGGAAAACCGCCATGCATGGAATGCTCTGATTAGGTGGCGAATCCCCATCCCTCTTTTGTGAGAGAAATAATGAAATTTCATTTCATCCCAACTATTTCACCTTTATAATTTGATCTGCTATTGTCTGGAACACTACTTCTCTCATGTCTGGAAAAGGTGCTCTACATATAGGCCTGCTTCCTCTCTTGAAA
>NC_087214.1:9891980-9921812 GCF_015104395.2 Macrobrachium nipponense | reverse complement strand
AATTAAATGAGTCTCTGATTTTTCTAAACAGGAAAAAATACACCATTAAAATTACATGCGATTTATTTTGTAAACGTAAAAAATATCTATGATTTTCTTAAAAATAAAAAAAACAAAGCTGCAACAATAATATGCGTGGTTTGGTAAACGCAATTTAAAATGTTGAATATTGAGTAAACGAGGTCAAAAATCCTTGAACCACTAATAATTCTCATTTTTTTACCTTTTTTATGAATTATTTTAAATTTCCCGACTCCAAAAGACATCGATCCCCCATCTGGTAAACAACATCTTCTACAGTATTCCCATAACTGAACCAAACAAAAACTTCTTTCAGTTTTCTTCTGAAGATTGAGAAAGAGACAAAATCACTGTGTATAAACGCGTTTACTTATAAGTATTTACATTTATTTTACTCCACACTCGAGTACTTTCAGACCGCTGGGCTTCCTTGACCCTGCTGACAACCTACACATCTCTTGAAAAAGGGCCACAGATGGAGGGGCCTGAAAGTACTCGAGTGTGGAGCAAAATAAAATGTAAATACTTATATGTAAACACATTATACACAATGATTTTGTGGGTTTCTTTTTCAATTCCCATAACTCTTTTGATACCCTCCCCCAAGGTACTGAGACGGAAGTTAGGTCACACTGGCATGACTGAGCCATAAATAAACCCTGGAGCTGAATATGATATACACTGTGGCTACAGTTACAGCAGCCATAACGTGATTTTCCAAGGCGCTGGTTACGACAGTTTTTTATGCAGATGCACCTGTTTTCTGGGAACCGTCCCTTGCCAACATGGGTGCTGCTTGGCCAATCACAGCCCGGAAAAAGTGACGTAGAATGACGCCATCTCCCTTTCTGCCAATAATCGGAGGAGGACGAATGATATTGAAAAAGTTCTGCGTATTTCTCAAAACCTTTTTAGTTGTATTCACCCCTTTAGCTGCATTCAAGACTATCATTCACTCACTCCCCAGCAACATTAATTGTCATTTTTTTCGAACTAGATACGAACTGCCTTCACGTAGGTCAGAAAAACATTAATCGAATACTTAACAGAAGAAAGAATTTTCATTTGAGGTATAACATTATGGTCTCCGTGCGCTAAACAGATTATTTCAGTGTGCGCAAGAGCTAACTAATCTCTCGCTGTCTCACGAAGTCACAAAGTATTATGTTGAGCGTTCTATGCCGCTTCTTACATAAGCCTGCCCTATTATCAAGTCTATAAACCTTCTGCAGACGTCACTGTCTCCATGTAGTATGTCACTGCTCCCCCTAATTTGCCTCAGCATGAATGCTGTGATTAGGTGGCGAATCCCCATCCCTCTTTTGTGAGAGAAATAATGAAATTTCATTTCATCCCAACTATTTCACCTTTATAATTTGATCTGCTATTGTCTGGAACACTACTTCTCTCATGTCTGGAAAAGGTGCTCTACATATAGGCCTGCTTCCTCTCTTGAAAGTTGAATTCACATCAGGCAGCTTGATCAATGATCACTTGCCTTCTGACATTCGTACTCAATCTCTTGTCAATGCAAAGGAGCCAGTCTCTCTCTCTCTCTCTCATACGAATATTTCCTGTTATTGCTCCTAGGAGTTTTCACACTGTATTCCTGCCCCCTTAAAATGTCCAAGGAACATTGGCAAAAAAATGTAATCGCGTAATGCATCTGTGGATATGGCCAACTTCCATATTAAATGGCGCAGTGAGTGATTCTTTCAAATTGTCTCCAGTTGTAGAATTCTCATCCTTCTTCAGTTTCTTGGTTCTGTTGACATATTCCTCTTCAGGAAGCAAGTTTGCTGTCCCTTGAATCAATTAATATTGTTTTTTATAGTTTTATAAGAATTTCTATCTTATTTAACTATCAAGTTCAGTTTTATGTCTGTGAGCCTGACCTCGCATGCTTTTCAGCAAAACAAGAGCAATGTGACCTCCTGATGCTGCTTAATTGATACTCTCTGTTACATGCAGGCAATGTAAATGCAGCTTGTAATGCTACTACCGAGTTAGTATACTGAAACAAATTAAAGATGTGGCTAATAAAACTTCTTACCTGGGTCAAGGTCACGATAGCCTAATTACTGCCTGTGGCCCTACGGTCGTATTAAAAAATATTATAAACTTTTCACCATTCCTTGAGAAAAATAACAAATAAATTATGGGCCAATAGCATTTTCCTGATGTTGGTCATCATTACAGAAAAAGTCAATACTTTAGAATACAACACTCACAATCAAACATCGGAAGACAATTGTAGTACCAAAGAATAATTAATAATGTGGTTGCTGCTATGTCGCCGCACCACAAGCTGGACAATTGCCAGACTTACTTCAGGCTTTCAATTTAATAAAAGAAAATTCTCTTAGGAGTATGAGAGTAGGAGAAGCCCATATAGCATTCGGATTTGCAAATTGTTTTCTTGTTTATAACAACGTTTAAGACAACGTTGTCTGCTTGCTTTGTTCCCAAAAGATAAGCTGTTTAGTTTTTTTTTTCTGATCTTCCGGTTCGTCGTATTTCAAGAGTTAATTATTTTTTATTTATTTTTTAATTCTTTGCTCAGCAGACCGTGGAGGGACCGGCATGAATATTTTTTTTATAATTGGGTGAATAGGTTTTTAGACAAAGGCGTATGCATATATACCCCGTTACCATGAGAGAGAGAGAGAAAGAGAGAGAGAGAGAGAGAGAGAAAGATACTCGCAGGGAAGCCATAAAAGAGGGAATTAAAAGCAGTAGTCTGAGGGAGGGACATCAGTAGAGGCGTACTCTGTACATCACCCCTGCCAGCCGCCCCTAACCCGCAACCCCCCCCTCTCCCGACTCCCAACTATTAGCTGCGGGGGAGGGGGGGGGGGAACCTCGAACTGTCTAGCTTGCTACTGCTAGGGACTGATACGAAATACGCAAAAGGAGTTTAGAACCATTGCATGATAACAGCAAGTGGGCACCTACCGTTGACAAGGATGCAATCAGGAAACGGTAAATTTCAGGAAATTTAAGGAAATCAAAGAAGAATTGACAATAAAATGAGGCTACTTAGAATTTGATAAGTATTAAGAATAAAGCTCATGTCACATACACTGAAGGTATTTGAAAGAATTATGGATGAAAGATTACGGCAGCAAGTTTTCATCGGTAGACAGACAGCAACTAGGATTCATGAAGGGGCTTAGTACTGTGGATGGTATTTTCGCTCTGAGACAAATTATGGAAAAGTACAGAGAGAAGCAAAAGGTCTTGCATATGGCCTTTATAGAACTTGAGAAGGCATATGACAGAGTACCACGACAGGAAATATGGAGATGTCTCAGGGAGAGAGGAGTGATGGAGAAGAAGTATATATGTCAGAATGATCAGGGAGATGTATAGAAATATAAAGACCAGCGTCAGATCTACAGTTGGAAGAACAGAAAATTTCCAAGTTGGAGTCGGGCTACATCAGGGATCTGCTCTAAGCCCACTTCTGTTTAACATCGTCTTGGATGTGTTCACAGAGGACGTCAGGGAGGAGCCACCATGGTGTCTGCTCTATGCAGATGACATAGTCTTGGTAGCCTAAGGTTAAGATGGTATGGCCACCTGATGAGAAGAGAAGAGCAACGCATGGCAAGAGAAGTGATGGACGTGGAGGTGGATGGAAGACGAAGGAGAGGAAGACCTAAGACCAGGTGGAGGAGAGGTTATTGCATTAGAGATGATATGAGGGAGAAGGGAGTATGGGAGGAAATGACACGGGACAGAGGTAGATGGAAGAGACTCATTAGAAACGGCGACCCCGAATAGGGATAAAGCTGGGAAGAAGAAAGAAGAGAAGATAAGTATTAAGAATTACAATGAAAAAATAACCTATAGTCATTTTGAAAGGAAATTGAAGGAACTCTAGGAACACAAACTACAGAGGTCTCTTGCGAATCAGCAGTCAACACTCAACAGTTCACTAACTTCTATGTCAACTTTCAACAATATTTCAAATTCTTCAAGGCGCCAGAAGTCTGCCCGCTACGCGCTCCGTATCATTAGATTCGTTACTCGTCTCGTACCCGTTACCGCGTCACTGTCAGTCTGTCACTGACCTGCTATTATAGCTGGACTTAGGCGTGACTACTTGTTTGAGTCTGAACCGGTTATAGGCGGTTTCCTGTCCCCTCTTCTTGCTGTCTACTTTGACAAAGGTGTGAATTTTATTTTCTAATGTGAAGTTTCTGCCGAGTGTTATCAAAATCATATTATGAATGAACAAGGTGCATATCTTGTCATGAAGCGTGAATAAGGTAGGAGTATGTTTTGATTATCTTGGGATGTCGATAACTGATGTTGCCAATATAGTCTGGCGAGTCGAACGGAAATAACTAGAGGTAAACTAAAGAACAAAGGACAGGACCTTAAATCAGAAAATCGTATAGATTAAAATTGATTCAGAGTTAAATGGTGGCAAATGAGAGCCAGGTCCGAGGGGCAGAGCAACAGCTACTCTCCAGGACGATTTCTCATCACTCTAGTTCTCCATCGACTGCAAGCAATAGCCTCATGTCCCCTATCCATTAATTAAAGTGAACTCTGGCTCAACAGGATACTGGCTCCATACATATAGGGCATGAAGGTAGGTCCATGTGTTTCACCAAGCCCCCATCCCCAGCCCCATAGGGAAGGCAAATCCGTCCAATATTGTGAAAAGATTTACGATAATTTCTAGTTTATGGCTATTTTGAACTAATTGATGCGATAAAATTAAATGATTTATTCCCCAAATCTTTAGTCAGGCAGTAGCCATCTCTTCTCTCTCTCTCTTCCAGTCATATGTTTTAGTGGATTTAGATGATTTGTTGCTCCCTGGAGCCTGGGCCTTAAAGGTAAAAATGTTATATGTAATTTTTTTTAAACTGTTTAGATAGCCGGTGGTTTAGTAGAATTACATGAAAGATTTTCATGATACGAAAAAATCTAGGAAATCGTTGTAAGGAGATATAAGTTACTGTTTTTTCATTTTACTGTATTTCAAGAATATTTATTTGTAAGGAAATTGAGGAAGGGGTTTAAGGAAATCCAAGGAAATCTGGCCGTGAATGGAAGGAAGTCAATTTGTTTCTTGTGGAAGCACCGGTAGGGGATGTGTGACGTCACTTGAGATGACGATTGTGTGTGTGTGGATAGGAGGGCAGTAGTGCGTACATGTGTCTGGTTGTTGTACTGAAGAATTTAGAGGGTGTGATGAATGCATGGTCAAATGTGGTTGACAGTAAGATAAAAGGAGGGGAATACGAAGGGAGGTACAGCAAAAGCTCATGGACCTTCGAGGTCATTCAGAACCGAAAACAATGGTGAATCGATTGTTAGGAGAGAGTGGAAAGTAAGATGATGGAAAGAGAAAATATGAACGGAAGTTCAGTAAAAGGAATGGAAAGGGGTTGCATCTAAGGGCCGAAGGGAAGCTGCAGAGAACCTTATGTAATGCCTACAGTGCGCCAAACGAGATGCACTGGCACATCACTACCCACGCCCCATTATGGGTACTAGATTTTATAAAGAAGCTTTGCAATACTCAAAATAGTATATTGCTCCGGGGTACGAAGACCCACCAGCCAAAATCTTCTAGAAATGAGAATTTGAAAGATAAATATCCACTAGGATGCTAAAGTGTATTGGTTATGGGTATTTCATTCGACGGAAAAAAAAAAAGGGCATTAGGCTGCCCTGGTGTTCGCTATGAATACTTGATAGCTCTATGCCCGGATTATTTAAGTTCATTAATATGCCAACATGGCCGATAGAGAGAGAGAGAGAAAGTCTTTAATCTCCCATAGCAAAAATCGAATTTGAGTGATATTTATTTTGATTAACTTAAAGGTTTATACTCAAAAGCTTTAGTGTTCTGTCTTCCAAAGTCTTCCCATAGTGGATGGTATTATGTCAGTAGCCACAAATAAAATAAACCTCCAAATGAATTTTCAAAAGACAGTAACAGAACAGAGGACCAGGGACACGGAGGGAAAGACGGACTCGCAGAGATATTTCCATCCCTGGAAGGGTCGGGGGTTGGGGTGAATAGAAAAAAAAAAAAAAAAAAAAAAAACCCTCCTGGACACTCGTCCTTTCCGTTTCCAGACCCTGGCATTGACAAAGGCCTAAGAAGGGCAGCCGCCCCTAAAAAAACATTTGGGACAATGTTGACCGAGGTTTGCTGAATATGCTGACCCCTCGCTCTCCAGTTATGATGATAATAATAATAATAATAATAATAATAATAATAATCATGGTGGTGATGATATATAGGTAATAGACCTTCTTTCAAACAAAGTGTTGAATGTTATTTCTGCATCGACTGCATTCAATTTATATAGGGCGTTCTGTTTCTTTCTAATAACTACTTTAGGAGATAGAAAAAAATCTATATAAATTTAACACAGATGATGCAGCACCGACTAAGATGGCGTAGTAAAAAATAGACTTTAAATAAAAGTTAGACACTCTCTACTCAAAAATAGTCACTCCAAAGAACTCACATTGGATACAGTAACAATTACTAGGCAAAACTACAACTCCTGCAGCTGTATCGTGTCTAAGTCTTGTCATCAGAGCGGTCTACCTTCTACTGCACCATAACAATATCTTCGATGGCGCTTATACATTTGACTGAAACAAAACGAGCCTAAGGTGAAGGGTTAGGGATTATATTTCTCCTCCTCAGTCCTTGTTTTTGAACCTATAAAATGATTCCTTATTTGCAAAGCAGGAAAACATTCCTTATTGCAAGAAAATTGCAATGTATTGCAACTTTCCATGCACGGGAGAACATTAAACTGCATTTTATCCCAAAACGGATTGTTGTTTGGTTTCCAGACGACTTCATAATAATGTTGCTAATTTGCATATTTATTCCTTGCAACATTGCCTGTTGCAAGGATATTGAAATATATTGCAAACTTCCATGTTTATTCGTCATTAGAGGACACTATTTTTTTCTTATGCAGTTTAGAGGAAAAGTCGTGGCTACTAAAAAATTTGTCAAAGGTTACAGCAGTCTTGATATTTTAAGGAATTTTGCCGGACGTGCAACACAATAATGCAAGAAAAGTTGCACTTTCGGCATAACAGACCAATCGCTTTCCTTTCTTTAGTTAGAAGCAAAAGCTGGTTTGTTCGATCACCCAAACACCCTAATCGTCTTGCTTTTTCGGATGCTATGAGTTTGTTTGTAACGTTCCGGTGATGCAACAGATTGTTGCAAAATATTGTGATTTCGAATGCACGTTTACCATCAGAATCCATTGGACTGCCTATTATTCAATTCGAAGCATCAAAGGTTGGTTTTGAACTCCCAAAATCCAATAGCCTAAACTTTACTCAATTTCAAGTAAACTTTGTTAATCCTTATTAACAAAGTAAGGCTTTGGACCTCTTATTTTCAGGAATCAACATTTTTCCTCTTTCCAACATTACTTCATTGCAAGCATATTTCAATAAAAGCACATTGTACATGCATGCATACATTGTGAGGTCCAGTTGACCTAATTTCTCCAATTGCAAAGCAAAGCAGGTTTACTCCCAGAAGCAAAACCCTGGAACCATCCTAGCTTTGTGGACGAATTTTTCCTTGATTTCAACATTATCGTATTGCAAACAAATGACAATATATTGCAACTTTTCCCATACATTATCAGAATTCGGGTAAACATTTTACTGTGTTAGAAGGAAAGACTATTTTGCTCCTATACTGTTTCCGAGGCTATCTATTACCTTGCTACTTTTGACGAATTTTGCGTTACTTGCAACATTACCGTATTGCCCCTGTTACTAACATCTTGCATACTGCACCTCCATCTGGAACACTGCAATACAATAGTAATTCTGGAATAAAATGGTTGCATGACCTGTTCATGTCTATTTTATGATTTAAGGATTTGGATGTAAATAGTCTTTAATCAATAAGTCTTGACTTAGTTTCATATAAATGAAAATACTATAATGTTCATGTGATTATAGCAAGTAATCATTTTTTCAGAGATTAAATTACAATTCAGTTTGAGTTCAGTTTCAGCCTCCTGACTAAACCAGCGATAATTGGGAATTTTCCTCTAATTATGTAATGAAATGGTATCGAAATCATCAATTAATGAAACCTTACTTTAATTATGTCTTCAATTCGACGTCTACTCTAAGGCGGCCACGTGGTCACCAGGAGGTCCTTTCTCCGCAGAACAATTCAGAGGATTTTTGACCATAAGCAAGTCGTTATCGCCATCTATTGGCCTCCTAAGAAAATCGGCGACAGTGGACAACTGCATTTTCGAAGATGGGTGAGGAAACTAGTTAGATTATTCTTAAATCCCATCTTTTTCCCATAATGTAAATTGATGAGTATACTGGGATATCTAAATTCAACGTCAATTGGAAATCAGTATTTCATGGAAACGGAAAATTACTCACAAATCGAGGTAAAAGGGAATACGATCAAAATAAACTTGCTTACAGTCCTCCCCATAACAAAAATGCCACCGCCCATCATAGACGATATGAAGATCCAGGTATACCAACAAACTGAACTGAAACATTATTTTGGAAGAGAATACTGCAGTTCTGAGCAAAATAGCACCGAATCAAAAGTGATATAGTTAAATTCGGGTTTCTAGACTTACTTCAGACTACGTGAAATAGCAAACTACCTTCAATTCATCTGCCTTGAAAGTTGAATATAGATTGGCAATTCCGACAACCCTTCTCTTACTGCTCGTGGGCATAAGGTCTCGCCATGTTTTACTCTGACCAAATACTTGCGGGAAACAAATAAATACATTTAACATTTTTTAAGGATATTCTTCGAAAATAAACTTTCTCAATATAATTCAAGATTAACGAACTAAAGTTAAAATGTTTAAAATAAACTGATCAAATACTGATGCTTCCCCAACTCGACTGTAGAAATCGATGTGCAAAGGAATCATCATTTTCATATATTCAACTTCCCTGTCAGTTATATACTTAGCTATAGACTCCGTCGTCCCCGACAGAAATTCGAATTTCGCGGCACACGCTGCAGGTAGGTCAGGTGATCTACCGCCCTGCCGCTGGGTGGCCGTTGTTGGTACCTCCTGACTTGATTTTCGTTTTTCACTGCCATTGATCTTCTGGGCTGTCTTTTGCAGGGAAGTACTGGGTCTTTGGTTTGGCATACTTTTATTAACTTTTTAATGAATTTGGCTTCGAAATTTCGAAGAATATATTACGTGAAACTACCGAATTTTTCGGTAGACACTCACATAGTTTGCAAGAAAGGGAATTAATATTTATTCATTAATACGTGTAATAAGTGTTAGAACTTGATTGAGGAAATATAAAACTCTAATTTCCTACTTTAGGAAGTCAGAAAAGCATATAACTAGATACGCTTCCTTTAGAAGCTTTAATAGCTATTGTGCTAATGAGCAGTTAGAGTATGAACGAACAGTACTAGTAGTTGTAGCATCCTCATCACCTTCTTACTCCACAGAAACTACAAATTCAGATTTGCAAATTTGAAGATAAGTGGATGTAGCTCAAAATGCAAGCTCTTACAAGGTAAGAAGTGAATATAGTGTTCCCCATTGCAGTGGAGGGTGCGTCTGATCGGCTCTGTCTCGCTCCCAGGCCTAGACCTCTTCCAAGCTCCCAAGCCCAGAGGAGAAGGAATGTTGACAGCTGTACGGAGGTTTCAGAGAATCCCCACCGGTCACGCATCCCCTCGGCAGGTTCTGTAGAACGTCCCAGACTGCTAAGGATAGCCATTAGAAAGGTATCCTAAAACAGTGTTTTTTCCTTTATTATCTAAACCTCCCTACACTCGGCGGATAAGGAGGAGGGATATTCAGCGACGAAGATTCTTATGAAGATGCAAGAACAAATCTCGTCATTGGTATGAATATTGAGAAAGGACGATTTCCTTCCAATCAAGAGATCCCATCCAGTGGACGTGAAGAGGATGAAAACGGACCAATACGGACAGCTCCATCCAGGCGGGAGGCGCCTGCCAGGCGCCAGGCACCAGCCAGGCGCGAGGCGCCAACCAGGATTGAGGATCCATCCAGGCTCAAGGCACCTGCCAGGCTCCAGGCGCCTGCCAGGCGCGAGAAGCCAGCCGCAAGTTAGCCACCAGCCAGGAGCCAGGATCTCCAGCCTCATCATATATGGAGGTAGAAATTGACCAGGAAGCTCCTCTTTGGGACTTTTCACAGGATCAGCTTTCTCCTGACAGGGACTCAAGATGTTGCACAGACGGCCATCGCCCTTGTCAGGAGGTGGCTGAGACTGTGGTGGGTCTTTCGCAAGCACGAACTTCTCCTGATAGGGACGATAGTTGTCACACAGGCGGCCGTCATCCTTGTCAGGATGGTTCTGATGTGGATAGGGGCATTTGGCGGAATCAGCCCTCCCCTGGCAGGGACTCAAGATGTCTCACAGGCGGCCGTAGCCCTTGAGAGGTTGGAGCTGGGACTGCTGAAAGCCCTTCACCTTGCGAAAGGAGGCGCTCTCCTCCGGTTGCTCATTCTTCTCCCAACTTGACTGGACAGGAAATGGAAGATATATCGGAATTGGAAGCCAATAAGGGGGCAGGTCTCTCAGATTATAAGACCTTAGCAACCCTTTTATTGAGAGAATTCGTTCATTACTAGTAAGAGGACATTAAAATCATCCTCCTTCTAAAATAATGCAACCAACCATTTCCAGAAAGAGAGTGGCAATCGTTCGGGAATTGGACAAGATTCGTACAAGCTCTCATTCATTGATTAGAGGCTCTTCCAGATAATAGAGGCGTAGAATACAGCCTTATCTCCAAGAGAATAAAAGCTTGAGAGATTCTCTTCGATCCTCGGTTCTCTTTTGAGATCTCATTCGGCTAATACTAATTCGTTTTTTTTTTTGACGAAAAAGAACGAAGATAGTAAATTTTCCATTCTCTCTCGGCATCGGAGAGGAAAGAATGTAGTAGAAAATTGGGTGTATAGGATTGCTATATGGTCATGTAACATGCGCATACCGTAGTTACCTTTATGGTTCGCAACAGAATTACCTGTATCCTTACAGGAATTTCCTACTCAGCGTCTGTATTTAACGAATGTTGTTTCGCTTAAAGATGCATTATTGAGAACTTCCTTAGCTCGATAATGATTTTATCATATTCCTTCATGGAACAGGAGTAACTGGCAACTCAGGTAGAATACAACGAGACAGCATGAGCGGTTGGTTACATCTCTCTCTCCTACGGGATCGAATGGTTAACCGTATCTCCCCCCTACAATCATGGACTTAGCCACGAATTGAGGGGATTTGTAGGCAAACACGAATAACATTGTCTTCGTTTTGCTAAGAAGTTTTCAATAAAAAGATCCCTTGTAACCTTTCGATACTCTTTACCGCAATGTAACAGGATTATAGGAAAGTGGCAATATGATTCTAACGCAGCAGAGCAATATATTATATGATGCTCTCATGCTTACGAAAGCATAGTCTTATTGAGAACATTCTCAGTGAGAATATGGATGAATTTGATGGGAACCATTTTTTTTCTTCGTGACAGAAGTTTGTTCCCCTAAATGGCCTATATTAAGCCTATCAAGTTCTTCCTACCAACGGGAACATCCAGTTTGGCTTGAACTGTCGTCTTCGGTATTCTGTTCACCATTGAAGCTTTCCTTCGGGGAAGACTTCTCCTTCACTCTCTTGACTAGAGAACGAAGGCGGTCAATCTCCAATCCTTATTCTCATTCCTCGAGGGGAAAAGAATTTAGGATGGAGGTCGTTGTACAGAACCTACAAATATACTACATATATTACCCTCGCGACATGATTCTGTTAAGCAGTTGATTTGTCTGGGGGGTAGGAGCATACCGTAGTTAACTCTACGGATTGTGACCGAGACGAATTGTATCTTAATAGAACTGCAACTCGGGGCTGCCTGCAACCTCCCAGGAGTTACCAGTTTCGATTTTAGATACTTGGTGTTGTCACGACAACACCAAATCAGCTTTTATATTTACCGAAATCCGTTTCGTTAAAATATAATTGCTGGAGTGTATTTTTTATGCTTGATGGTTCTAGCCGAACGCATTCCTTCGTGGAATGGATTATCTGGCAACTCAGGATGACGAGTCAGCGAGAGCTACTGTGTATTGAAGTGCCTGATAGCAGCTCAGTATCAGCTGGCTCTCCCCTGCTTTGATTGAGTATCGAACCGTATCTCTGCCCAACAATCATGGACTTAAGTCTCTGAATAACAGGGATTCTCGCATACATGAAGGACCATCTACTGTTGTGACGCTCGATTTCATCGCCTTCGACATTGCGAGATATCTCTTGGACTCTTTCATATTTCTGTTTACCGCACGGTAACAGAAGTCTGTACTAGTCTCCCGCTGAATCGCACTGCGATAATGCGAATGATTTTTGCATACATATGAGTTTGTCTCCAAAATATCTCGTATTCGTAGGTGTGCAATTGTTCTTTGTTCACCCCAAATTAACAGACGAGAGAGGTAGCAATATACGCCATCCTTTACTTTAAAAGAGAAATAAACATTAGTCTTTCCAATATATAAACTCTTAACAGACGTATTACGATATTTACTGGCGTCAGAGGGAGAGAGGATGATGCTTTTTGCCCCATTTTTGCCTTCAGGAAGCTGGATTCACAGAGGTCGTGTCCTTCTTACAGCACTTTTATAAAGGCTTTCACAAGAGAGGCGGTCTACTCTATCAGCCTCACTTAGAAAGGGACCTTAAAAGACCTCAGAGACTGACGAGAAGTGATAGGGATGAGAGGATTTTGCAAGGTGAATGACAAGTGTCATGGGAAAGACAGAAGTGCTGCAGATCGTGCTGGATTGAATGAGAAAACTGTCCTCTTCCGATACCTCTGTGACCCACATAGCGGTTTTCCTTCCTTTTCTGAGAGAAGAATCACCTTTGTATTTATATCTGCTATCACAGATTACAGTAGCAGGCTATACTCTGTCTTTACAAAGGAACTTGAAGATAACAGAGGACTAAGTTCCTCGGGATCTTATACGATACCTCGAAACAACCAACAGTAGGACATTATGTACTTCGAGTTGGAATCTTTTCGTGGCCCGCAGATTCTATGTTCCAACAAGTGGGAACCTCCTCATCAAGCTTCTATAGAAATCTTATGAGAAAATTCATTTTTTTCTCTTGAATCTAACAACTACCAAGAAGACACGTGAATTAAAGTTATGAGGTCTCGCATCAGATTCAATGGAGACTCGACTATTGGTTCTTACCATCACATTATTTCTGGAAAAGAATTAATGCCCTTCTTACCCTGCATCAGAGCTCTGAAGTTAAGGGACTTTCCCATTTGAAAGGGGAAGAGATAGAAGGGTCTCTGTGCCCGGTCGGGGTGCTTAAACTTTATCTTTAATAGAAGAAATCGCTTAAGGGCTTCCTACAGAGTCTTTGGGCTGCGATGAGGACATGAAATGCTTCCCAGTAGGTATTCAGAGGGAGAAGACAAGAGCCAAGAAAGCCCTGGGATCGCCCACTTTCGGCTCAGAGTCATCTTCACCTTCCAGACCTCCTTCCCCTCCTTTGGAGGAGAGGGAAGATTCTGCAACTAGAAACTTCCTTGACATAAAGGAATAGAGCTCGTCAGCAACGGAAGTATTCACGAAGAATCCTCCTCGGAAGAAGACTCGTCTCTCTCGTCATATTAAGATTGGCTCCAAGCGCCTCTCCTGGTCCTAGGCCAAAGGATCCAGGTAGAAGAGAACCTTCCACCCTTCTCCAGTCTCCAGACAAACTATTGTCTGTTTTTGTTCAGGATCCTCGGACAACGAAGCTCCAGCCACCGTTTATTGTCCAATACGGACAAGGCGTGGGGCTCCAACCAGGAGCAAAGGCACCAGAAGTGGACAGACCGGACAGGCGAGATTGTCCGAAGTGGACATTGCCAGCCAGGCTCCAAGCTCCAGCAAGGGGGGAGGCGCCAACAGGGCTCCAGGCGCCAAAAAGCGCCAGCCAGGAGCCAGGCTCCACCCAGGCGCCAGCCAGGCGCAAGGCGCTAGCGAAGCGCCAAATCAGGCGCAAGGCGCCAGCCAGGCGCGAGGCTCCTGCCAGGATCCAGGATTCATCCAGAAGAGAAATATATCAATGAACGCCCTGGTCTTCTTTGAGACAAGTGCGATCTCCACAGCGCTAGATAAGTGCCTTGATGATTCCTTCAAACAGCTGAGAATTAAAACGCATGAAGTGCGGGCTTTTGTGAATTCTTGTCCTTTCCAGAACGATGTCATAAAGGACATATTAGCTGGCACATACAGGAGTGCAACTCGGTGCTGACTTCCCTTTACCCGAAGGATGTCAAGATAACCTATGAGAGATCCTTCTCTCTTGGTTGATACGTGTCTGTGGATACGTTGCTGGGATAGGGAGCCGATACTGATCCTTAACTAGCGAGTTAAAATTTATTTAATGTAGTGTTTTTCTTGGATTGTTTGAAAGGAGTTTGGGGATAACTCTTTTCCAATTTAAGCACTAACCCTCGTGTTAGGATCAGGTGGTCAGGATCGGTGTTGTGCTCCTTAATTATGCCACTAGGCATAGGTGTACTGTCATGTAAGTGGATAAGACCCCATTGACAAAGGCCATCAGGTTCTGTCGAGTAAGTGGATAAGACCCCATTGACAGTCCCACAAGAACTCTTAGCCATAGGTCACATCCTCGCTGAGGCTCTTGAGACGAAGCAGACTCCTCAGCAATAGCTAGGAAGTCAACCCTCCGTCTAAACAAATAGGAACCAAGGTTTTTTATATATTACCTACAACGCATGTTGTTTACCTGTCTAATCAGTAATTAGCTGTCTCTTACCCACCGCCAAGGTGCCAATCAGCTAAGTATATATCTGACAGGGAAGTTGAATGTATGAAAATGATATTGTTATTGTACAATAAAGTTTCATACATACTTACCTGGCAGATATATACGATTAATGGCCCACCCAGCCTCCCCTCAGGAGACAGGTGGAAGAGAAAATCTGGTTATAGAACGGTAATGGTTCCTATTCCTGCCACCCAGCGGCAGGGCGGTAGATCACCTGACCTACTTGCAGCGTGCCGCAAAATTCGAATTTCTGTCGGGGACGACGGAGTCCATAGCTAAGTATATATCTGCCAGGTAAGTATGTTTGAAACGATACCATAAATTTTAAGAAGTATTGGGCAATGCTTAACGAAGGAAGGTCTATTGTGGTAATATGAATAGTTGTTGTCAATGAACGGGTGATGTATAGTACATAATGACTGAAACATATTCTGAGGCTATGAGAAGTCTTGGTGACAAGAACCCACATTTGGTTAATGACAAAATTTTAGATTTGATTCACTTATTTGAAATGTATCCTGATGTTGTAAAAGATGAAATGGGTTTGTGACAAGAACCCACATTTGGTTAATGACAAAATTTTAGATTTGATTCACTTATTTGAAATGTATCCTGATGTTGTAAAAGATGAAATGGGTTTGTGTACCATTTTAAAACATGATGTAACTCTCATTGAGGGGGCACCCCCAATCAAGCAGTCTCCCTACAGGCTTAATCCACAGAAAAGACTTAGGATGAAAGAGGCCGTGCAGTATCTCCTAAGACAGACTGCACAGATTTCCGTAAAGTGAACGAACTTACGGTAACATTCTTTTCCTTTGGCAAGGTTAGATGACCTTATTGATTCTGTAGGTAATGAAAAGTTTATTACAAAAATTGCCCTTCAGAAAGGTTACTATCAAGTGTTACTTACTCCTAAAGCCACGGAAATTTCGGCATTTGTTACGCCTGATGGTCTTTATAAGTATCTGAGAATGCCTTTTGGAATGAAAAATGCCCAAGCAACATTCCAGAGACTAATCAATTGTTATTAGAGACCTAGAAGGTATATTTGTGTATCTTCTTGATTTCCTTGTTGTGTCTGAAACATGGGCTGAACACATACAGAAATTATAAATATTTTTTTCCAGGTTGAGTGAGGCAGGGCTGACTATCAACTTAAAGAAAAGTACATTTGGATGCGCAACCGTTACTTATTTGGGACATGAAGTTGGATGTGGACTTACAAAACCTAAGACAGCTAACATTGATGCTATCTTGAATTTCCCTGTTCCCACCGACCATAAGTCCTTGATGAGATTCCTGGGAATGTCTGGTTTCAACCGGCGTTTTTGCTCAAACTTCTCTGCGATAGCATCTCCTTTGACTTCTATGCAGTCCTAAAAAGGATTATCAGTGGTCTGATGAATGTCAGCGAGCTTTCCGACAGAATCAAGTTAATGTTAGTCTTCTGATCCTGTGCTACGATCTCCAGATTCTACACGTCCTTTCGAGTTACATGTTGATGCTTGGGATACGGGATCCGGGACAGTGCTGCTTCAGAAGAACGGCTCGACAGACGTTCTTCAAGCCGACGTTCTTCATCCTCTCGTATTCTTCCTTGAAATTCAAGAAACACCAACTTGGATACTCAACGGTGGAGGAGGCGGCACTCTCATCGATTTTAGCATTGGACCACTTCAAATACTTTCTTTATAGTTCTCCATTTCCTATGTGTCAGAACTGTTCACAATCCATTAGTTTAAAAATAAAATGCAAAATTCTAATCAAAGGTTAATGAGGTGGTCTTTGTTACTTCAAGAGTATAATTTAATATTAAACCATATTAAAGGTACCAAAAATTTAATAGCCGATACCCTGTCACGTTCAACCTAAAGGTATATGTACTGCGTTTGGTACTTGTCCAATGAGTCTCCTTATGGGGGGAGGTGTAACAAACATTCAATGTTTTAACTTTGTTAGCATAATCATATGGTAATTTGTTTGTTTCTCGCGCAAATACCTAACAACCCTTTCAGCAAGTTGTTCAGGTGTTTGGATAATTAAAGGAACTGTCGGGTGCTTGTTTGCTCTCTCGTCGTATCATTTTTAGTTAGTTCTCACCCGACTCCTATTAATTTTTTTCCCTTCCTCCGACCAAGGTTTCCGAGACTTTGGTTTATTGTTGGTCTTGTTTAGTGATATTGAGTAATGATTGTCATTGTTTGTTTTATATATGAAATGTATTATCAATGTAACCTTGTGTCTTTTTTTATCAATCCTTTTGTAGCAAATCCATCCTACGAAGCAGGTCATATAATTAGTCAGAAAGAGTTGGGTTTGTTAAGTGTTTTTGACGAGAGGGTAAAAGAAAGTTAATTTATATTTTAGTGTTTTTGACTAGAGGATGAAAGAAACAACGCCTCAAATAGGAGTCGATACTCGTTTACTTTGACGATGAAGATCCGATATTTGAAGTTGTTGTTGAATGACTCCTTCAACAGATGAAAATTCGAAATGAAACTTCTACATGTCAGGTCTCCGTCAAATCTTCAAGCGGGTAATCCTTCAAAAGGCTTGAGACCAATAGTCATCGCGAGAACATGTCAGGTCTCCCTCAAATCTTTAGGCGGGTAATCCTTCAAGGGCTTGAGACCAATAGTCAGATTGGAATGCCTCCACTCACAGCACTTAGTTCCACCGCAATTCGTGAAAAAAGAAAAAAAAATCGTTAACACGATACTTAAGCATTTTGCAACGGGAGGAGGGATCTGGGAACAAAACAACTAAAAAAAATAAATACTTGAAAATAAGAAAAAACAAGGCTGACTAAATGACTTCTAAAAAGATAAATCAATAAATTATGTTAATTGACACCTCCTCCAAAAATATATATATATATTGACACCTTCCTCCTCCAAAAATATATATATATATATTTTTAAATATAATACATTTTTTCTACCACTCAAACATAACATACTACGAAGAAGAAATGAGAAGGAAGAGGTGAGAAGAGAAAAAAAAACGAGACTTACAACCGTTAGACACCAATACTGTTTTTATAAATTGTATCTCTCACACTGAGTAGACCATAGAAATTTTTGTCCCTTGGCAAATTACCAACCAAATCAATGTAAATTTACGTACCCTCCAGATCAATATAACTGCTCATCAAACACTGCGTTCGTCATCCCAAAGGGCATTTCATTACATTCATAAAGCCCAAAGGGCGTCACAAAGGCGGATATCTCGCGAGCTCGATCAGATAGGGGGAACCTGGCAATAACCTCTTTCAAAGATCAAATTTAGTTATAAACTTATCAGCCCTTACCCGATCAAGACAGTCCTCGATACGTGGGAAAGGGCGTATTAGTATTAGCATTGACCTTGCGGTATTTCTAGAGTAGCTCCAAGGACTTACCGAAGGTCTAATAAATTTCCCGCTTTACTGGATTTAATCAATAAGGACTTTGCCTGTCTTTCGATATAGAATATCCGGCACTTTCATTTTATCCGAGGAGCTTCTACTTCATAGTTGACATCAGACAATTTCCAGGGTACCTTCCAAGGCCCCTTATAATATTAACCTAGGTTCCAGAAAATTGTCAGTCTGTACTCACAACCTAAACAAACTCACCTGGCCTTACTTTTCTTATCATTATTTTGCTTCATCGAGGCCTGAGACAATTCTAAATTATCCTGGGAAAATTTCCAGGCAGCTGATAATCTCCCCTAAGTCCTTAACAAACTCACCCACATTCAATTTTATGATTCAATTCATGGAAAATTTCAAGAGGACCACGTACTTTGTGTCCAAAAATATACTCAAATTTAAGGATTTGGTGGGACCTTTCCACTAGACCAGACTCTCTGGGTGGTAAGGTGTACACACATTGGTAATGTGCTGCTGCAATGGCCAGTTCAGCACATTTACTCCTAAAATACACCTTGCTCGTGAAATTCGTGCCACAATCTGTTTGAATTTTACGAGGCAACCCATACCTGGAAATCACCTTTGGTGTAACTTTCCTCATAGGAAAAGTTCAGGAAACCTGTCTCTTCCAATATAGTTAAAATGACAAATTTCAAGACCGAAGGTTTATTCACTTATGAACAAAGATGAGTAAATCCAGATTTAATTCTGGGAAATGGCCCAACCACAACGCAATCTCTGCAAAAGGATCTCCAATTGCCGGATTTGGATGGAAAGGGGCTTTAGTAATTCCTCATGTGCTAACCTAAGGACGACATCATTCTGATATTTTGTAGGTACCACAACCACTAGGACGACTAACCCTACATCAACCCTCTATTCACAGAACCTTGGTTTTGTTAAATCATCCGCACCTCTCAATTCTTAATTCAATTCAGCTTTCTGAACTTCAATAAAACTTATACAGTCACAATCAGGATTAATTATCTGAGTTACAAAACTAATACTACTACTACTGCCACCACCTACAGACCCGGGTTTCTACCTCTAAACTACTTGGAGACCCACCAATACCTCTAATCTACTCAAGTTTAATTTATCCTCATTCTGCAAGCTGAGTAATAATTGCTACGGAGTTTTTAATTTATCCTCATTCTGTAAGCTGAGAGGATGGGGAACTTTTCCACCACTGCATCAGGGAACCCACCCAGGACCACACAATTTCCACAATGCTCACCGCCATCCTGGCTTAATATCTTTATCGTAGTCACAAAGGAGAGATTAGCATATCACTATCCTAACCGTTCATTCAGTTCCTGGGAATCACTCAAAACTTACCACATATAACTTTGTTCATCAAATGCTGCATTCTTCATCCCAAAGGGCATTACGTTTACACTCGTAAAACCCAAGTCCTCGATATGTGGCAAAGGGAAGAGTCATTCTTAGTATTAAGCATTGACCTTGCAGAAGTCCATACACATGGCTC
The DNA here is from genome assembly GCF_015104395.2 of Macrobrachium nipponense. Classification (NCBI taxonomy): domain Eukaryota; kingdom Metazoa; phylum Arthropoda; class Malacostraca; order Decapoda; family Palaemonidae; genus Macrobrachium; species Macrobrachium nipponense. The sequence goes on along the minus strand of NC_087214.1, from coordinate 9,902,019 downwards.
AAACGAATGTGCCTAACTTTTCTTATCATAATTTCCCTTCATTGAGGCCTGAGATACATAATTCTAAATGATCCTGCCGTTAATCTCCTTCTTAAGTCCTCAACGAACTCGCCCATATTCAATTCTTTATGATTAAACTCTAATGTGTTCTTTATGTCAACAATTCAAGGAAAATTTCTAGAGGACCACATAATTGTGTCCAAAATTCAACTCGAACGGAGATACCCGTGGAACAATTTGGATGATTACGTTTAGCAAAGAGAGCAAAGGGAAGCCCTTTATCCCTAATCCTCTCCTTGCTCATAACGGTACTTTTTTAAGAATAGATTTCAGGGTTTGGTGGAACCTTTCCACTACGCCCTGACTTTTTGTCGCCAAAGATAGTTAAAATATCAAGAGAAAATACAGGAGGGAAGGCTTCGAAGGTATGGACACCTGTTACGAAGAGAGGAACATCATGTTGGGAGACATACGATGGAAATGGAAGTGCGGGGTAGAAGGAAGAAGGGAAGACGAAGAGATTGTGTGATGAACACAGCAGACATTGCAAACTTGATTGGAAAATAATATTATAATTGGATCACTTACACTGAATGAGTGCGTGCAGTCCTCCTCCCTTCAGTAGTCTTGAAGGCGGAGCTCTACAACCCTAAAAAGGAAACTTCATATTTCAAAGATTACAAATAGTGACATAATCGTGGGCGCCCTGTTTGGCAAATGTTAAATTCCCTCACTTTTATATTTCATTCATTCTCTCTCTCTCTCTCTCTCTCACATAACGATAACGTTAACTATCTACAATTAACACGACCTCTGAAGACTAAACTATACCTAATATCCACATTGCATCGTACACTGCATCAACTGATCCCGGTTACTGGGCTATTTTTCCTAGTCAAAAACTGCTAAACATATATATAGGCATGACCATAATAGATTAGTCCAAGGCGATAAAAAGCTTTCTAAAGATGTATAGGCTTATTTTTATATTTTATGGTATAAGCTTATTTTTATATTTTATGGTAAAGTCGAAATTAAACACTAATCTGACCAGAGTATGGTAAAGTCGGAATAAAACACTGAGCAGACGAGAGAGAGAGAGAGAGAGAGAGAGAGAGAGAGAGAGAGAGAGAGAGAGAGAGAGAGAGAGAGAGAGAGAAGGTTTAGACCTAAAATTATATCAAGTACCTAAAATTCCAGTTGCAATCAAGTCTAGTACCTAAAATTCCGGTTGCAATCTAGTATAGTACCTAAACTTCCAGTTGGAATCCAATCTAGCAACTAAATTCCGGTTGGAATAAGGCTTTAAGACAGTAACTAAAAAAGACGCTGTCCTCACTGTAGGCCAACACAGACTCAAAGCTCTGTAGAAATGAATTTGATTATCATTACCCAACAAGTTCATTCGTCCAAAAGTAGAATCTAAAGGTTTAACCTTACACCTCTTCCCTAGACGTAGCCAATAATAATATTAACAATTATAATAATGACGATAATCTTTGGATAATATTAACGATAATTATAATAGTGATGATAATCTTTGGTGATCATCTTTTGAAGTTTCTATATAAATAAGTTTCATCATCTTCTGAATAACAATAACAACTAAACCATGAAATAACAAAGACGGTTACAGATAACATCAAATCAACAGCAATGGGCGTGTGCACACGTATGTACGTTTCCGTGTACGTGTACACGTACATGGGAAGGTGGAACACCACAGCTGCTGGAACTCGCTCGCTGCTACTATTAATGAGTTGCGAGTTACTTATTTTTGAGTCATTGTTTTCTTGTGCATATTTGTTAATTATTTAATTATACGTTAACTCGAGTAGGAAATGGGCTACTGTGTACGGTGACCAGTGAACGTTATTATGGCACCGTTGCTCCCCGTGTTATTTTAAAAAAAGAAATTCTAAAATCAAGTTTGAAATACCACGTATGGCAACAAGCTACCACACACCATGCAGTCAGCAGTCTTATTAAATTAAATAAAAAAAAAAACTGCTTCGTATGTCTCCCTCCTTTGAGAAGTAGGTTATAAATGCAAGATTTAGACGTTCATCATAGTGATAAGAGCGACTGTTCAATATCTGAGAAAAAGCCATTCGCATCTTGAATTGTCACAATATTAGTTCTGGGTAACTTTTAACTTTCTTCGCTGTGCTCGTGTTCAGGGGTCTCAAGTCTGAGGGGGGGACGGGGGTGGGGTTGGGTTGTAGAACAGGGGAACGATTGTGGTTGGTCCATGAAGGCATCACACAAGATTGCTGCTCAGAGAGAGAGAGAGAGAGAGAGAGAGAGAGAGAGAGAGAGAGAGAGAGAGAGAGAGAGAGAGAGAGAGAGAGAGAGAGAGAGAGAGCACTCGGTCCATTTAATTTCTCTCCCATAACAACTAATTCAGTTATCAACTGAAGAGAGAGAGAACGCATCCAAGTACAAGAAATAACTATAAGGAATGCTGACCCCTGTTTTGCTAATTCTGAACAGAAATCAGCCATTAGGCATTCAAGAATACGCAGACAAAAAAAAAAAAAAAAAAAAACACACACACACACACACACACACTCCCCAAGTCATGGGGTTACCCTAAAAGAATGGCGTATTCCAAATTTCACGCTAAACTATTTATTATCATGGGTTCATTGTCATCCTTTTGCACACCTGAGAGAGAGAGAGAGAGAGAGAGAGAGAGAGAGAGAGAGAGAGAGAGAGAGCACACATACAAATATACAAATTATCTTAAAAATGTGAGAGAAATGAAGAAAGCAGACATCGCAGAAAAATGATTAGAAAAACAATTGATTATACTTCGAATACTTCCATTGAATGCGTGCGTGCAGTTCTCCCCCTTCCCGTAAGTACGAAACTGTCAACACAAGGACAATGCTTCTGGATAATTGAGTGATGTTCGATTATTACGAGTGATTATTCATGTAATAGCAAAATTTCATAACAGTAACATGAAAAACCTGTATAAGAAAATATACAAGAGCCTAAATACCATAAACTACGCTGTTTCTTACCTTTGAATGAAAGTGGATTCATTATCATAGGCCTACTCGTATTAGGCAGACATCAAGGCCCTTGTCCTCCGTTTTTTTTTTTTTTTTTTTTTTTTTCCCAACTGTAATAAGAGAAAAAGCTATTAAAATATGAGGGACACCAAAGATAGGCATATTATGAGAAGAGAGAGAGAGAGAGAGAGAGAGAGAGAGAGAGAGAGAGAGAAAATTACTGTAAAAAAAAAAATCCTTCATATTGAATGACCTACGCAGGGGGGGGGGGATTTGGTAAGCAACATAACCAAATTAAATATTGTACCCTCTCCCACAGTTGCTCCAAACCCAAACTCTGAGCTCACCGGCGTATGATCAAGTAAGGAAAGCCTTAAACCTCCTACCTAACCGTGGTGGTACTAAACTCACATACAATAAACTAAGGAAAGCCTTAACCCTCCGAACTAACCATGGTGGTACTCAACTTTCAAAACGATATTCAGAGGGGCAATGAATACCAAATATCCCTGCCTCTCTATACATGTATAAACATCTCCCAACAGCTATACAGAGGAGCTCTCAAATTGTCCAGGTGGATAATAGGACTAACTAAACAGTAATGTGCAATGACTAAACACAAACATTCATAATGCACTTTCACTCAATAAACATCCACAGTTACTATACAAATCACACTCACTAGACACTATTACTATAGTACACTAGGCACTCATCACACTATACATTCATAAAACACTAAGCACTCACTATACCTCAAACACTCAGTAAACATTTACTAAACACTCACTTAATCCTAAGCGTCATTAAACACTAAACAATTACTAAGCATTCACTAAACCCTAAACATCCACAAAGTAACCACTCATTACTCACTAAACACAGAATACACACACACACAATCATAAAGACTTTTACCAATTCACTAAACCCTAAACATCCACAAAGTAACCACTCATTACTCACTAAACACAGAATACACACACATACACAATCATAAAGACTTTTACCAATTACTAAGCATTCACTAAACCCTAATCATCCACAAAGTAACCACTCATTACTCACTAAACACAGAATACACACACACACAATCATAAAGACTTTTACCAAACATTCACTGAATACTCACTAATCATTCACTAAAGCCTAACCACTTACTGAATGCTTATGCACTAATCATACGTTAAACACGAACATTCGCAAAACAGTTTCACTAATTTCTAAATACTCACTAAACATTAATTCACTAAACACTTAGCTCACTAAACATTCACTGATTGCATATGTACTCTAAACATTCACTGATTGCGTATGTACTCTGAACATTCACTGATTGCTTATGTACTCTAAACATTCACTGATTGCATATGTACTCAACATTTTCAACCAACTCCACAACATATATAATATATTAGCGAAGAAAATTAGAAAACACAATATCGTGGATAAAGTAGGAAGATGGTTAAAAGAATTTTTACACAACAGAAAACAGATAGTTATTGCAAACGACGAGAAATCGGATGAAGCCAAGTTAATATCCGGTGTGCCACAAGGTACGGTGTTAGCTGCAATACTGTTTGTTATTATGATTGAAGACATAGACAGTAATATTAAGGATTCTGTAGCGAGTAGTTTCGCAGATGACACAAGAATAAGTAGAGAAATTACTTGTGATGAAGATAGGAACGCTCTACAAAGAGACCTTAACAAAGTATATGATGGGCAGAGGTAAATAGGATGGTATTTAAACAATCTGATAAATTTGAATCAATAAATTATGGAGACAGAGAAAGAAAGCAATATGCATATAGGGGACCTATTAATGAGACAATCACAAATAAGGAAGCAGTTAAAGACCTTGGTGTGATGATGAATAGAAACATGTTATGCAATGATCAAATAGCAATTCTGTTGGCAAAATGTAAAGCAAAAATGGGAATGTTGTTACGGCACTTCAAAACAAGAAAGCTGAACACATGATTATGCTTTATAAAACATATGTTCGTAGTCCACTTGAATATTGCAATATGATATGGTACCCACACTATCAAAAGGATATTGCACAAATAGTGTGTGTACAAAGGTCCTTTACAGCTGGAATAGAAGAAGTTAAAGACCTTGACTACTGGGAAAGACTACAATCCTTGAAATTATAGTCTAGAAAGGAGAAGATAACGCTACATTGGATAATTCAGGCATGAAACAGATAGAAAGGAAATAGCAGAAAACACTCATGGAACTAAAAATATCAGAAAGAGCAAGCAGAGGTAGATTAATAGTGCCCAAAACTATACCAGGAAAACTAAGGAAACAGCACACAGTGGCATTAATCCACTAAGCACCAGCATCGATAATGCAGCGTCTATTCAATGCGTTGCCAGCTCATCTGAGGAATATATCAGGAGTGAGCGTAGATGTGTTTAAGAATAAGCTCGACAAATATCTAAACTGCATCCCAGACCATCCAAGATTGGAAGATGCAAAATATACCGGAAAATGTACTAGCAAACTCTCTGGTAGACATTTAGAGGTGCTCACACTGAGGGACCTGGGGCAACCCGAACGAACTGTAAGGTCTGTAAGGTAAGTATACTTAAACTAAACATTTACATTCACAAGACACAAACTAAACATTCACTGATTACTTCTACAAACATTCACAAAACATTTATTAAAACCCTCAGGACCTGGCTAAACACTCACTCATTACTTACAAAAGGGATTTTGACGAAGGAAAAATCTATTCTGGTGGTGATTGGCTCGTGTCGCCCTATGAAAGTAATCCTTAATATCATCTTTCTAGGTAAAATTATCCTAACAAAATTACCAGAGAAAAACAAAATTAAGAAAATGTCAGTAAGACTGACTCGCTCACTCTTAAAAAAGAAGTGTCGGTATGATATAGGGGCGAGTGTGGAACACTACCACGAGACAGACACCAATTAGAACTTCCTTATCAGAATCCCCCTAAGAGAGAGCCGATAACCAACGGGCGATGCAGCCTCTACTACTACTACTAGAGGACGCCCCACGGACAGCAGACGCCCCTAGCGGTCATCCTTAAATAAAACATAAATACATCTTGTCCTGCAAAGGGGGGGGGAAAACAAACCATAAAAGGGATGGGTTTCATAGGGCGAAACACGAGCCAATCACCCAGAAATAGATTTTTTCCTTCGTCAAAATCCCATTTTCTGGGCTCAGCTCGTGTCGGCCTATGAAAGAGTACCAGAGAAACAGACAATGGATCAAAAGGGAAAAATGAAAAACATATTAAATGAGGATTATAATAAAGTAAATTCAAAATACCGCATTACATAAGTACTTACTAATATACCGTAATCAAATACAGCATACAAATTAAGTACTTAAACTAACTTATTACAGTAATCAATAACAGAATGTTAGTAAACTTAAAGTACTTAAATGGTAGTAACAAAATGATAAATATGCATGTAAATAAGGAAATGTTTTGAATTTACTTAATTAGAACATATAAGTACAATTATATACATACATGTGTCCTACCCTGAGCATAAAAATAAGGGTAGATACACTCAATTCCATCATTAATACAATTAATACAATTAATTCAAATATGTACAAACACATTGTGACTGAAGTTATCACCAATCCAATTGGAGAATTTATACAAACATATTGTGCCTATCCTAGCATAAAAATAAGGGTAGGACCACTGAAGTACATATCAGTACAAGGGTGGTTGTCCCTAGCAAAAAATAAGGGACAAACCACTACAACACACAACGGCTAAGGCTATGATGATGAGTAGCCTGGTGATAGGTTGAGGCATGTTGGTTGAAGTAGGTAGAAAGGAGACCTGGATTAATTACTACAACTACTAAGCAGTATCAGGGGAAACTATGTTTCCCGCTGCTACTGCTGAAAACTTTAAAGATTCCAAGGACTTAAATAATGTCGTTTAAAAGACTGTCGGGGATTTTCCATCCAGTATACTTTCTAAGATCCTCAAAGTTCATATGTTGGAAATAATTAATAGAGGTGGCTACTCCCCTGATATCATGTGCTTTTGGGAATGACTCAGGGTTGGCTTGGTAATGAAGTAAAGGATTTGCTGTCTAATACCTTTAACTGACAAAGTACCACCTTTTTCTCTCTGAAGAGAGCACCAGAGGATCTAGAAGAAGTACGAGATAGAAAGGCTCTAAGAGTGATACTGGGCAGAGAGAAGGATCCTGTGGAAGTGGGATAACCTTCCAAGGAGCCCACCTTGCAAGAGGATCTTCATTTTTGGCTAAAAAGCTACGATCCGGAGCAAGTAGAAACTTCTCCTGATGGGAGGAATTCCACATTACCCGCATCCCTGGATAGAGCCGACAGTTCTGAAATTCTCGCTCCTGAGGCTAGGCTTAATAAGAATAATGTCTTCCTCAGGAGCATTATGAATGTACAAGATGAGTTGTCAGTATCTGAAGCTAGTTTGAGAACATCATTTAAGAACCATGAAACTGTAGTAGGCCTCTGAGAAGGTCTAAGTCTAGCACAGGCTTTAGGGATAGATGTGAAATAAGATTCAGTCAAAATCTATCTGAAAACCTACTTGAAAGATTTTCTTCAAAGCCGACTTATGAGTTGGTAATCGTGCTAGCTGCTAAACCTTTTCAAATAAAGATCTGAAAAAGGATATAGCCAAATTAACTGTCATGGTTGTAGTGTTCGATTTCTCTCAAGAAAGATGCTAATTTCTTAACAGCTGAGTCATATTGTCCTAATGGTTGACTCCCTTTTATCTGATTTTAGGAAGAGAATATTCTGTGGATCAATGTCAGCATCTTTATTAGCCGCAAACTTCATGAAGTCCATAAAGTTAGGGTCTGGAGAGTTCCTGAGGAAGCGAACACAGTCCTCATTTGTACTGATTGTGATAGTTTGTTTGGGGTTGGGGATCCGTTGAGGTCGGAGACCCAATTCCAAAAGAAGTGGATACCAGTTGCTCTGGGCCAGTTCGGTGCAATCAGAGCTATTATCCCTTTGAAAGACCTTAGTTTGTCTAGGACTTTCAAGAGAAGATTCACTGGAGGAAAAACATAAATTCTCCTCCATTGATCCAATGGCCAGACGACAGGGCGTCCGTGGCATAAGCCCAGAGGGTCCAGGGTTGGGGGCCACATAGCAAGGGAGCTTGTGGTTTGCTTGTGAGGCGAAAGAGGTCCACTTGGAGACCTGGGACTCTCCCGGCTTACCCACTGGAATGACCCGACGTCAGAGGACCACTCTGATTCAGCCAGAGGACTGACCGGACAGGGCGTCTGCTATCACATTTCTTACTCCTGCCAGATGAGTGGCAGACAGATGCCATTTGTGTTTGCTTGCTAATGCAAAGATGGCTATCATGACATGGTTCACATGTTTGGATTTGGACCCTCCTCTGTTGATGCATGAACTACCACTGCACTGTCCAAAACTAGCCTTAGATGAGACTTTTTCGGGGGAAGCAGTCTCTTCAGAGTAAGAAATACTGCCATTGCTTCCAACACATTTATGTGAAGCTGGCGAATTGAACTGACCAAGTCCCCTGAACCTGTTTGAACTGAGAGTATCCCCCCCACCCGGACAGGGATGCGTCCGTGTGAATGGTTAACACTGGGAGGGGATATTGAAGTTGGGGGTACTTTCTTGGCTAAGTTCTTTACTTTTGACCAAGGCCGTAGTTGGTTGCGGAGGATCTGTGGGATTACTGACACTTGTCTCGATATTTGGAGTTTGCTTTTGACCGCCAAATTCGATTATATCTTTCAGCCTTGCTTTCAGAAGGATTATCTGTTTACCGAAGCAAACTGAAGAGACCCTAGGATCTCCTGGTTTTCTTCTTGACGTTTGTTTGCACTGAGAAATTGCCTGCAGATTTTGCTATTTCCTTCCGTTTGGCTACTGGAATTGATAGATTGTGGGAGGACAAATCCCATTGGATTCCTAGCCACTGAAAACGAGATTCCGGAACAAGTCTGGATTTCGTTTTGTTTATCTGGAACCCCAGATGTTCCAGAAAGTGAACTCTACCTTTTTGGTAGCTTTGAGACATTCCTCGACTGTTGGTGCCAGATTAACCAATCGTCGAGGTATGCCGCTACCATGATTCCCTGAGCTCTCAATTGTTGTACAACCACTTCTGCTATCTTTGTGAATACCCTGGGGCTACATTCAGACCGAAGGGCATCACTTGAATGAGAATGTCTGACTTCCTAGCCTGAATCCTATAGGAATGGGCGGAAGTGCCTGGCTATAGGGATATGATAGTATGCGTCTGTAAGATCGATGAGCATGTGACGGCTTCCACGCGGAAGTAAGGTCTCTTACTTGCGAGAGGGTAAGCATCTTGAACTTGTCGCAGCGAATGAAAGAGTTTAGCTTTGACAAGTCTAAGATTACCCTTCTTTTTGTTGAGCCTTTCTTTGGCACGCTGAATAAGCGACCTTGAAATTTTAGATGTTTGACTCTCGCAATAGCTCCTTTCTGAAGGAGTTCTTCCGCGTAATCTATCAATTCCTTTGACGGTACCTGGTGGAATGATTTGATTGGAGGAGGATCTTGGATCCAGCTCCAGCCTAATCCTTTGGACACTATGCTCTGTGCCCAATTGCTGCAAACCCCCACCTGTGGCGGAAGAGGAACAGCCTCCCTCCTACCTGGGGAGCCTCATTGCTGATGGGGCGGGTTGGCCACCACGCCCTCCTCTGAACTGCTTACTCCTTGTGCCCCTTCCTGCGCCACGGTGACGAAAGTAACCTCTCGCCCTACCCCTCGGTTGAGAGTAGCCTTGAGCCTCATAAGCAGGGGTTGGGTTAAAGGCAGGCGAGATAGCATAGGAAGTCGAAGGTTGCGATTGCTGGGGCACCAGGAGGAAAGGCTGAGTTTGCTTAGATGTAGCAGGTTGTCCTTGTTGGTGACTGGGACTGCCTGCACAAACTGCTGCTGATGCTGGAGTTTTTTATATGGCTGGAACCTCCTACCAGCCTTCTTTGGTTTCTTGCCAG